>NC_047132.1:33980576-34163076 GCF_009829125.3 Periophthalmus magnuspinnatus
GAAACGCTGCACGACAGAAAACACAAGGTTAAAATGTGGAACAGTTAAAGCAACATATTAAAGACACAGTACGGAACTTTTGGGCCGAAAAAGTGACAAAAATGAGCTTTAGTCCTGGTTTAGTCTTTTGGTGAAAGTGTTTGTGTTTTTGAGTGTGGGTGTGGTCATAAACAGTGTGGGCGTGGTCATAAACAGTGTGGGCGTGTCCATCAGTCTCTATGGGAACATTGTGATGTCATGTGCTGTGGGTCAAAGGTCACAGGTCATGATACTGTCCCGGTGCATCTGTTTTTATTCAACTTCTAAAACAAACAACAACACGTGTCACTGTGAACGAGCTCGCCTCTCCACAAACCCGACTCTCATTTATTATCCACAGTACGGCATTAAGCGGATTTATCTCCATGGAGAATGTTCCAAAGTGTGGCTTTAACTTTTTATTTCCATGAAATCATGAAGATGACTGTGAGACACGTGGACAGAGAGACAGAGAGACACATGGACAGAGAGACACGTGGACAGGGAGACAGAGAGACAGAAAGAGAGACAGACAGAGAGAGGGAGACAGACAGAGAGAGACAGAAAGACACATGGACAGACAGACAAACAGAGAGACAGATTCGTTTTTCCTCCAATAACAAACCCGTCGTGGAGGTAAAACTCTGTGTCGCTGTAACTTTTATTTACTTTTATTTAATTTTATTTACTTTTATTCCTCCAGACTCAGACTCACCTTTCCCAGTCCGGTCCAGTCCAGGCGCAGCGTCGTGCTCAGACTCGGATCCACAGGTCACAGACTCCAACAAAACAGCCGCTCAGTGCGTCCCAGAGCGCACGGCTCCTCTGTCCCGGCTCCAAAACGGCTCCCGGATCGATCCAAAGAGCCGCAAACTCCGCGCGCGTAAAGGTAAAAGATAAAACTGCGGCTGATCCGGGCCAAACAAAAGCCCCTGGTGAAGAATGGGAGCCCGAGTGGACAAACTTCACCCACAGCTGCGCGTCCACAGCCTGCGCGCTCACGGCCTGCGCGCTCACGGCCTGCGCGCTCACGGCTCTGGGGGCGGGGCGCGTTCACGGCCTCTACACAGTGCGCGCTCCAAAGTTTCCACACAAAGTCTCAAAATGATGATCTAATATTAAATAAACTTAAACCAAAGTCACAAAAAAACAGAGAGACTCGGTCACACGTGACTGAAACATGAGCCGAAGCTGCACAGGCTGAAACATGAACCTGTCCAACAAGGAATGTCTCTGTGGACAAGCTCAGACCGGGCCATGGACTCAGTCTGGGCCATGGACTCAGTCTGGGCCATGGACTCAGTCTGGGCCATGGACTCAGTCTGGGCCATGGACTCAGTCTGGGCCATGGACTCAGTCTGGGCCATGGACTCAGTCTGGGCCATGGACTCAGTCTGGGCCATGGACTCAGTCTGGGCCATGGACTCAGTCTGGGCCATGGTCTGGGTGTCTCAGTGTTTTTGATCCAAGTCAAACTGCAGAGACTAAAGAGACTTAAAGTGTAAAAACTAAACTCCAGTGTAGGTCCCCACAGGCTGCACTGTGTGTGTTTAAAAGTGTGAACAGGCCCGCACTGTCATTACACCGTGTGTAACACTGTGTGTAACACTGTGTGTAACACTGTGTGTAACACTGTGTGTAACACTGTGTGTAACACTGCCCCCTGCTGACCGGTCTGACCGGTCACCCCCTGAACACTGGCCGTGTCCCAATTCACCAAACTGGCCTTAGGATCACGATTGGACGTGTGCGTCGAAGGGCAGTTACGTAATTTCTGGCGTGACAAGGGCTGTCCCATTTTAACCCCACCCTACTGAATGTGCCCGACAAACCTGCCCTTCCCTTTGCACCGTTTCCATGGAGATCGGACGTAAACGAAGCTGCATCCGTGCACACTTCACACACTTCTATATCCCATCATGCACCGCGACCACGCAAGAAACAGAAGAAAATGGAGTCCGCTGCGCAATACACGTTCAAATGTTCGTACTGGTTTACCTCATCTACATCAGTGCGACATGAAACTGTTAAATCTGAATAAAGATCTGTACAGTGTGTTTGATTAAAAAGGAGTTACATGGAATAAAGGAATGTGCAGTTATTCACAATAAGAGACATTATTATCATGAGCTGCACTGCTAGAAAATACTTCACAATAATAATATGAAAAGAACTGGCATGGCACAGAAGGGAAACAGCGCCCTCTACTGTTATTAAAGTGGTGTAGCCACTGGACAAAATACTGAACCATTAAACTGCAATATCCCACTATATGTACAACTAATCAGTGTCTCTGGTTTATAGACTATGAATGTAGAAATTATATTGTTTCCTCTGTCTCTGTTATTACATTTTCACAAGGTTTATTTTGTTTAAGTTATGAAGTAGCTACAAATGAGAAAAAAAAATCACCTCAAACGTTATAATTGTCTATTGATATTCAATCTAAACAGAAAGAAACGGCTGTGACGACGACATCTTGACTTTTCTTCTATTAAATAATAAATCATTAAAAATAACGTACATAATGTGCGTATCGTATCGTATCGTACGCTCAGACATCGGTGGAAGTGCAATCCGTGGTGTGGGCCTGTCGCACTTCAGCAAGATGGACACTACACTGAGGAGGGCAGATTCTCCACCGGAACCTTCAAACTGCACTTTGAAGAGCACTGAGAACGAGACCTTCAGACGGTGCATTTGGTGAATTGGGACACGTCCCCTGTGAGACTGAATCTGAGACTCTGAGACTCTGAGACTCTGATCTGCTGTGAGTCTGTGGAGACGACACGTGCACAGTTCACGTGCACGTTAGTATAGAGTGCACGTGCACACACACAGGCCTGCACGTGCACGCGCTCTGTACAGAGGTGGAAGTAACGAAGTAAAAAGAGTAAAGTACTGAAGTTTACAGTTTAAGTATCTGTACTTTACTTAAGTACATTTTACAGTGTGTACTTTTACTTTTACTTGAGTACATTTGAGAGCAGTATCTGTACTTTCTACTCCACTGCATTTTTGAACAGGACTGAAAAGTAAAAGTATTTTTCTTATTGTGTGAAACCTGCTGAAAAGTCTGAGAGTTTATTTTTAACATGTTCAAAAATATACAAATAAAAACAGATTATATATATATATATATATATATATATATATATATATATATATATATATATATATATATATATATATATATATATAATTTTTTTTATTTTTATTTTTTATTATTATTTTTTTTTTCAAATTCAAGACATATGCATGTTTTACTGGTGCACAAAATGAACCGTGCATTAACATCACTGTGTTCAAAGAATAAAACCAATACAATGAACTCACAACAAATTACATACATACTTTTTTTACAAAGACATGACCTTTTTTAATACTGTCTCCATCTGCTCCTCGTGAAGAGACACTCCAAAGCACACATGGAGGCAGAGGCCATGGACGCACTCACCAGGTTTGACCATCACCTCCACACTCCATGTAAAGTCTTTCTGTTTCATGAACTCACAAGTGTTCTGCAGAGGGTGGTAGCTGCAGTGAAGAAGACGAGAAAGATCACTCCCAGATGAACACAGATGGTGAGCTGGACCCTCATGGCTCTGTCCGCAAAAGGTCGTCTGATTCAGGTGAGGACGGGAGAGGGAAAAACCTGCATCATCGCCACGTTTGCCGCCTTCCGAGCTCTGCAAGGACAAAAAGTGGACGTCATGTCCAGCTCTCCAGTTTTAGCCGAGAGAGACTTTAACGACTGGAAAGATTTCTATAAACCAGTCGTGTTTGAGCACGTTCAAAAGCCCCAGTGTGAGTCCCAGCTAATAGTGAAGAGCACTGCTCAGTGTGGATACTTTATACACATAAAATTACAGTCACAAGCTAGCTAGCATTAGCCACCAGTTTTTCAATAAGTCTCTGTCACTTTATTGTTGAAACTCAAACTCCTAAACAAGACCATGAACTGATCACAGGCTCTAGAAAATGTGCTGTTTGAATCCATTTTGTGTTTTTTTTCTTGAGTTTTCAGAAAACATATCAGTGTGTTTGCTAATGTGTGCATTATGTCAACAAGGTAACTGCTAAACATTCTACCATAGACATACATGCAGAAAGTATCAATAATCAATAGGAAAAAAACTGGTCCTTGGAAGGCCTCCTGGGAGGATGACATCACATTCTAGAATCTGAAAAAACAACCAATCACATTAAAGAAATTAAATATGCGGAATCTTGGCACTGTGGAATGCGTTGCCGCGGCAACCGATTTTCAAGGCGTTCTGTTGCCACGCAACAGACCAAGCGAGGCTTTGTGACGTCATACAGCAGCTCTGTGCTTTGAGTGAAAATTTGTTCTAAGGGAAACTACTCTCAGAGATCACAGATAAACCAAAAACGACAAACGAGACACAAGTCAGACACAACCCAGAGCAGACCACACTGTTTGAGCATTTACAACTGAACTTATTTCATTTACAAGTGAATCCGAACTAAAAGCAGCAAAAATGTTTTCGTGGTTTAGAAGCAAGAGAGCGCTGCAGAGAAAACTGGACAACGCCATGAAGGAGATAGAAGCTAAGGCTGAACTGTCCACAGAAACAGAATCTCTGAAAGCACAGCTCACGGCCGCCAACAGGAAAATCAAGTTCCTCGAAAAAAACTGTCAACGCCAAAGGAAGGACCTCAAAGACCTCTGCCGGCTCCAGAAAGAAAATAGGCTCCTTATGAATGATAAACTTGAGAGGAAAGACAAGGTCATTTTAAAGAAGAATGAAGAACTTTCTGTGGCCAATGAAAGAATCCAATTTCTTGAAGAGCGCCCCAGGCCCAAAACTCAGGCCAATGAGAAACTGGACAGAGCTGCTGAGGAAATGAAGAAGCTGATGGAGCGCGCGCTGGCGTCAAATCATTCATTTCTAAATACGTGCGAGGAGGCTTGGCAATGTCTAGTCAAAGTCATCAAGAAGAAACAAGAGGAGCTCACAAAGAAAGACAAGAAGCTGCAGGAGTGGGAAAAGCTCTTTGAACATGCCTTTGTACTTCTGCAAGAGAGGGACCGGGAGATAGAGGCCCTGACGAAAGAGTGTCAGGAAGAAAAATCCAAAAACACCAAAGTTAAATGTGAACTCCAAGAAGAGCAGACGAGACTCATTCAGGATCTGTCTGAACAGCTCACAAAGAAAGACGAGGAGCTGCAGTACCTGGATGCATCCCTGCAGGAGGCGCTACAGGAGAAAACTGGTCTAGAGAAACAACTCGAAGATGAGCGACAGAAGAACGCCGAACTTCAATATCAGGTCCTCAAAATGGCGGCTGAGCGAGAAATCCAGGACAAAGAGTTGAAAGAGCACTCTGATTTCGGACAGGACCTGCAAACGATTTTGCAGGAAGTGTCGGACGTTTTGGAGCCAAAGCCATGTCAAAACAGAACACAGATGGACAACGTTAAGAAAGATGATGAGAAATTCCAGAAAAGGACGGCTTTAAAAACCAACGGAACATTTAAATGGAACAGAAAAAAGACTGTGACATTTGCGAAAGGGACAGGACCAGGAACTGATGAAGGAAGACCCTGGAACCTGTGAAGGAGGAACTGATCCAGGATCATCACAAAAAGAGATTGAGAAAGATAACATCCATGAAAACAACAGTTCTGACTAAAAAGATCTATGTCATGGTTTTGATGCCAACATCACCTTTTAAACCCCACCCACAACTCCACCAAGAATACAAGGCCACTGTCCTGGTTTAGACCTGGCAAAAAATAAATAAATATATGTATATATATGTGTATGTATATATATATATATGTATATATATATATATATATGTGTGTGTATATATATAATTATTATTAAATCATTCTTTTCCGGCAAATAAACTGCTCCTAAGAGAAAATAAAGTTTTCAAAAACCCTTGAAAATCGGCACAAAGTGTATTTAGGCAAAAGTGATCAGTGCAGCTACGGGCCCTCGAGAAAGAACAGGAGAGCCCTGAGGAGTGTGTGTTTACATTTTTTATAGTGTATCAGTGTGAGTGTGTGTGTGTGTGCTCTCACGAACCCTACACAGTGAGGACCACCGCAGGCTTTAGACCAGTGGTTCTTCACCTTGTTGGAGGTTCTGAACCCCACCAGTTTCATCTGCACATTCACCGAACCCTTCTTTATTGAAAAATAAAATATAATTTTTTTCTAATTCAAGACATATGCATGTTTTACTGGTGCACAAAATGAACCGTGCATTAACATCACTGTGTTCAAAGAATAAAACCAATACAATGAACTCACAACAAATTACATACATACTTTTTTACAAAGACATGACCTTTTTTAATACCACCGCACTGAAATCATTTACATTTTTAACCTTATGTATTCCAATAATGAACTTATTGTATTTATACTATTTATTATTTTTAACATTTTAACACACACCCATCACCTCATTTCCATCAGGCCACAATAATAATTAATATTTACTGCAAATCAGTGACTTCTGCTGTCGCCTTTGAGAGACCAGTTCAGAAATGCAGGGCTTCACCTTGACAAGTGCCTCTCATGTCATTTTCACAGCAAAGTCTGTTCCTTTTCTTCATTTTTATGTCGTTTTGTTTTGATGCCGTTGGAACGGCTCATTTAAGTCGGGCAGTACTTCGATAAGCACATCAAAGGTGCATTTGTTGAATTGGGACATGTCCAGCGTGTGGAGACGCTCGCAGTCCACGAATCATATGAGTCGGGTGTGTGTCTTGACCTCCGCCGAACCCCTGAGACTGACTCACCGAACCCCTAGGGTTCCATCGAACCCTCAGGTTAAGAACCACTGGTTTATATGTTTATATTTTCATGTTTATATTTTTATATTTTCATGTTTATATTTTTATATTTTCATGTTTATATTTTTATATTTTCATGTTTATATGTTTATGTTTATATGTTTATGTTTATATGTTTATGTGAGGTTAAGGTTAACTGAAAGAAAAATGATAATCTGGGAGGTATTTTCAAAGACTATGTAAAGATCCCAGTCTGTCCTGTTTGTGCCGTTTCCTCGTCTCTTCTGTGTCAGAACCTGGAGGTGGGCGGAGACTCAGGCTCCTCCCACACACACCTGCAACTAATCAGCAAACAAGCTGCACCTGGAGGACGAAGAGCCAGGACCTGACACTCAGCTCCAGATCCACAGAGGGATGGCTCTTGGCTTGTCTCATGTTTTTGCTCTTTGTGACTCTTTTGGATGTTTTTTACTCCTCGTCTGACTCCGCCCCCTGGACCCGCTCAGCTCCTCTGTCTCCGACCCAGCTCTCCACGACTGGTACAAATCTGACACCCTCTGACCCAGTCCAGTCCAGCTCGTCTCTGACCTCAGCAAACACCGGCTCTCAGCTCACTGATCCATCTCCTCCATTTGCAAATTAAATAAACTGTTCCCTGAGTTCTGTCTCTTTGGTCCGTCAGTCGTCACAATCGACCAAAAAAAAAAAAAATCATATCTGAAGAAGTGGTGCTGAAAACCTGAGCGTCTCCTTTTTTTAACATCACGTTTCGTCACTTCAGACAATTTACTCTGAGCTCAGGGTCCAGTCTGAACGTCTAATATTCCAGATTATGTGATTATGTTTATTTAATTTTGACCCTGTTCATTTGACTAAAACACATAAGATCATCATTATATTTAAGATTTTACAAACAAAAAAACTAAACCCCTGATGATTGTATGAAGATTCTATAACGTGACGTCCACGTAGAACAAAACTCCAATGTCACAGATTAATATTTGGCAAATCAAAAGAAAAACTACCTATATTTAGTTGAAATCATTTTTAAAGTGTCAGAAAAATATGTTTGTGAGTAAAATGTGAATCAGTGTGAATTTGTCAGGAGAGGAGGAGGAGGACAAGAGGACAAGAGGACAAGAGGACAAGAGGACAGGAGGACAAGAGGACAAGAGGACAGGAGGACAAGAGGACAGGAGGACAAGAGGACAAGAGGACAGGAGGACAAGAGGACAAGAGGACAGGAGGACAAGAGGACAGGAGGACAGGAGGACAAGAGGACAGGAGGACAGGAGGACAGGAGGACAAGAGGACAGGAGGACAGGAGGACAAGAGGACAGGAGGACAGGAGGACAGGAGGACAAGAGGACAAGAGGACAGGAGGACAAGAGGACAAGAGGACAGGAGGACAGGAGGACAAGAGGACAGGAGGACAGGAGGACAGGAGGACAAGAGGACAGGAGGACAGGAGGACAAGAGGACAGGAGGACAGGAGGACAGGAGGACAAGAGGACAGGAGGACAGGAGGACAGGAGGACAGGAGGACAGGAGGACAAGAGGACAGGAGGACAGGAGGACAAGAGGACAGGAGGACAGGAGGACAGGAGGACAAGAGGACAGGAGGACAGGAGGACAAGAGGACAGGAGGACAGGAGGACAAGAGGACAGGAGGACAGGAGGACAGGAGGACAAGAGGACAAGAGGACAGGAGGACAGGAGGACAGGAGGACAAGAGGACAGGAGGACAGGAGGACAAGAGGACAGGAGGACAGGAGGACAGGAGGACAGGAGGACAAGAGGACAGGAGGACAGGAGGACAAGAGGACAGGAGGACAGGAGGACAGGAGGGCAGGAGGACAAGAGGACAGGAGGACAAGAGGACAGGAGGACAAGAGGACAGGAGGACAGGAGGACAAGAGGACAAGAGGACAGGAGGACAGGAGGACAGGAGGACAAGAGGACAGGAGGACAGGAGGACAGGAGGACAAGAGGACAGGAGGACAAGAGGACAGGAGGACAAGAGGACAGGAGGACAGGAGGACAGGAGGACAGGAGGACAAGAGGACAGGAGGACAGGAGGACAAGAGGACAGGAGGACAGGAGGACAGGAGGACAAGAGGACAGGAGGACAGGAGGGCAGGAGGGCAGGAGGACAAGAGGACAGGAGGACAGGAGGACAGGAGGACAGGAGGACAAGAGGACAGGAGGACAGGAGGACAGGAGGACAAGAGGACAAGAGGACAGGAGGACAGGAGGACAAGAGGACAGGAGGACAGGAGGACAGGAGGACAGGAGGACAGGAGGACAAGAGGACAAGAGGACAGGAGGACAGGAGGACAGGAGGACAGGAGGACAAGAGGACAGGAGGACAGGAGGACAGGAGGACAAGAGGACAAGAGGACAAGAGGACAGGAGGACAGGAGGACAAGAGGACAAGAGGACAGGAGGACAGGAGGACAAGAGGACAAGAGGACAGGAGGACAGGAGGACAAGAGGACAGGAGGACAGGAGGACAGGAGGACAAGAGGACAGGAGGACAAGAGGACAAGAGGACAAGAGGACAGGAGGACAGGAGGACAGGAGGACAGGAGGACAAGAGGACAGGAGGACAGGAGGACAGGAGGACAGGAGGACAAGAGGACAGGAGGACAGGAGGACAAGAGGACAAGAGGACAAGAGGACAGGAGGACAGGAGGACAGGAGGACAAGAGGACAAGAGGACAGGAGGACAGGAGGACAGGAGGACAGGAGGACAAGAGGACAAGAGGACAAGAGGACAAGAGGACAGGAGGGGAGAAAGTCCAGTGCCCCTCCCAGAGACTCAGGGGTCGTGTCCTCTCACTGCTGTTTGGCCCAAAAACGACACGACAGTGAGAGACATGTCCCTGACCCGAGGACACGGGGACACGACCCTCATGGGGGTGAGTTCCACCACGAGGAGCACCTCTCTGCACCGGCCCCTCACTGCTCCTCCACAGGGGGTGGGTCCAGGGGAGGACGGCCCCACGTCGCTCCTACCACCGGGTGCTCACTGAGGAGCACCCGGCCTGACTCCAGGATGAGACTCTGGTAACGACAATCCAGCGACTGACCTGTTTTTATCATCACCACTGAGACATCTGTGTCCAAAACACTTCAGGTCTAACACAGTGGACCTGTCTGTGGGGACAGGCTCTGTGGGGACAGGCTCTGTGGGGACAGGCTCTGTGGGGACAGGCCCTGTCCACTGTATGAATGTTAAATGTCCTCATGATAAACACAGAGGACGAGTGTCTCCAAACAGAATGTCCCGTCAGAGCCTGGAGCGTCCTCCTGATGAAACAGGAGACAGAGACAGAGACAGAGACAGATTTGTAATAAATATAAATAAAAACACAAATGGAAAGTGTCCGGTTACAGTTTGACCTCATAAAAGGACGTTTATGAGACATGAGGAGACGGTAACTTCCCCTTTAAATATTCCGCATAAATCAGTGCAGTTTTCGAGCTAAATTAATTTCAAAATGTCAAACTGTCACGAGTCGAGCTCTTTCATAAACGTCCTCACAGTGACGCAGGTTTATGAGAAACAGCCTAAAAGAGACGCACACGTGAAGACGCCCGGTCCTGTGTGCGGATAATGTCACACACTCGGCTCAATTTAATTTACCAACTCAGTGAAACGCTCCATCAAATCAAAAGGACGGTGAAACATGGCGGCGGAACACGGCGGTGCCCTTGACGCTCGGCCCGAAGCTCGCGTGTTTTTATGGACGGCTGTAATTCATGTAGATTTATGTCGGGCCACTGCGGGTACAGGACGGGTACAGTGAGTGGGCGGGGTGAAAGGTCGACCCGGCGCGTATATAAAGACGTTTGACCGGACACAGACACGACCGGAGTTTAACCAGGACGACACCAACCAGATCCACTCTCTCCAAACGCAGCATGAACCATCTCGTGTCCTGGGCCCTTCTGCTGGTCAACGCCGGGTCACTGCTGGCTCATCCCATCACAGACTCTGCGGAGATGCCGTACCAAGGGCCAGGTAAGACCGACCCGGACGAACGAACGACACGAGACTGAAGAACGACTCGCCTCATCAATGTCCCACACGACGCTCTGATCTCTGCCATAACGTCGCTTCCTCAGACCTGGACTTGTGTTTCGTTTAGCCTGAGTTTTTCTCTCAAACTGAAAACACTCTGTTCCACCTTGTGATGTCATCATGTGGTGATACAGGAAGTGCTCCGCTGTGTTTTTAAACTCCACACACCTTCATTTATAGAATCGTTTGGATCATTTCAGCTCCTGGAAATCCTCGCAAATCTCGACTAAACTAAAGTTAAAGGAGCCGTTAACTTGAAAAGAAAAGAAAAAAAAAAGTCCCACTTGATGACATCACAAGGTGGAACAGAGCGTTTTGATCTTTGTAGATGTAACAGACTAATAATAAAGTGACTCAAACATGTGAATGAAACAAAACACAACTCCAGGTCTGTTTGTTAGAACATGGATTAAAGTGTTAAAGAGTTAATTTGATGTAATATTGGACGGACAAACTTAAATCAACTTAATAAACGATTGGTTCATTTGTTCCTTCAGGTTTTATTAAGTTGAAAATGTTATAAATTTAAGAAATGAATCAAACAAACTCAGATAAAACCAGGACTAAACCGGGACTGAACCAGGTCTTATTGTCAGAACCAGGTCTTTTACAGGACTAAAGGACTTAAAGGTGCATTATGTCATTTCTCACCTGCTTGTCTCCGTGGAGATGTTCCAAATTATGGCATTAAATTGTCACATTTTTATAAAGCTTCACTGTCGAGACTCAAAGCTTTTCCCCAACGACAGAGCAAGAACCATGGACACAGACTCTACCGACTGAGCCACAGTCGCCCTTTAAACTGAACTGAAGATGTCACCAAGTGCAGTTACAGGCGAGCTCTGTGGAGAGGCGAGCCCACTCACAGGAAAAATATTTTTGAGCAATAAAAACACAAGTGAATAAATGCAAGAAGGATATAATGCCCTACTGCGGAACATTCCAGACAAAGCAGTAACATCTCCATGGAGACGAGCAGAGGCTGATACATGCACCTTTGATTATTTGTTACCATGGCAACAAGTTCTGTCGTCGTGTCCTTAGGCAAGACACTTCACCCACATCGCCCAGTGTGAAAGTGGTGTGTGTGTGTGTGTGTGCGCATGTGTGTGTGTGTGTGTGTGTGTGGGGGGGATGATGGTGGAGGTGGAGGGGCCGATGGCGCAGATTGGCAGCCTCAGTTCTGTCAGTCTGCCCCAGGGCAGCTGTGGCTACAACAGCATCTAATCATCACCAAGTGAAATGAATGAATAATGACGACAGTGTAGAGCTTTATTATTATTAACATCTCACTCCTCAGTCTGTCTCACTCTTTCAGTTTCACTCCCTCAGCATCTCATTCCCTCAGCGCTTGTCCCCTCACTCTCTCAAACTCCCTCACGCTCTGAGCGTCTCACTCTCTGAGCGTCTCACTCTCTGAGCGTCTCACTCCCTGAGCGTCTCACTCCCTGAGCGTCTCACTCCCTGAGCGTCTCACTCCCTGAGTGTCTCACTCCTCAGTGCTTGTCTTATCAAGTTTTATGACTTTTAACTGTTAATACTACTGCTATTAATTATTTAATGTTTGCAAATGTCAATTGTAATGTCTTTTTTATGCTTATTACCTTTTCTGATTTATAATGTTTTTATATGTTTCTTCTGTGTCTGAGATTTCTCTGAAATGTAAAGTGCAATACAAATAAAATGTATTATTATTGTCTCCTCAGTGTCTCTGGAGGACCACGCTCTGGGACCTCTGGACGATCTGTCTCTGTCTCCAGAAGAGGCGGCGGCGGCGTTCAGACTGTCCACTCTGCTCCCGGTCGACAGCAGCAGAGACGGTCAGACACTTTCACTTTCACTTTCTTTTAACTTTGCAGCTGATGTCATCGATGCTAGCTGTAGGCACTGCTCCGTCTTGTTTCTTTTCAGTTTGTTTCAGATCATTTTAAAACTTTGCTGAAAGTGTTTTTATGTGTTCATTGTGTCACCATGGTAACTGCTGAACATTCCACCATAGGCATACATGTAGAACCCCACAATGTGATGTCACTGCAGAGGATCAATCGTCTGATTGGTCACATGACTGATCAGACTGATTGGATTGGCTCAGGACGGTCACATGATTCACTTTTCTGTTCCAGGCCAAACATTTGTGCATGAAATAAATGTTGTTTTGTTCAAATAAATATACAAAACTTAAAGATGCACTATGGAACTTTCCAGGTGCTTGTCTCATGGTGAGGTTACTGCATTGCCAGGATGGGAATGTTCCAGAGTACGGCATTAAACAGATTTTTTAAGGACGGTTTCACTTTCAGTATTTTTGATAAAACCTTAAAAAAAAAAAGTCTGACCTTCGTGTTGGAAAAGTGGCATCACACATTGATCTGTATAAATAAAGACGGGTTTAATGCCAGACTGCAGAACATTCCAGGCAGAGCAAGAGCATCTCCATGGAGACGACATGTTACACAGTCTCTTTATTGAATCATTGTGTTTGTGTGTCAGACCTGAGAGCAGCAGGACTCCTCCCCAGAGCTCTGAGCCGAGAGGTGAGTGTTTGTGTTTGACCTTTACCTGAGCTCCGCCCCTTGTGCCGAGCCCCGCCCCTTGTCCTAAGCTCCTCCCCTTGTGCCGCAGGCCGCCGTGTTCGGTCCACTGAGCCACGTCCTGGGCATCCGAAAACACTTCAGGAAGAGAGCGGGGACGGCCGACTGCTTCTGGAAATACTGCGTCTGAGATCTGAGCGGTCACTTCCCCTGGACACACACTGGACCACGTGTGTGTGAGCGTGTGTGAGCGTGTGTGTGCGAGCGTGTGTGTGTGTGTGTGTGTGTGTGGGTCGACACTACACCTGGGACGATACTGAAATTCTCCAAGATTCTCATGGCCAAAATAATTACAGTTAACAAGTAAATCATCATAAAAACAGTTTAAAAAGTTCTGGATCTGAATCATTTTAATTTTATGATTAAGTTTTATTTTTAAAAAACTTCTTCATATAATGTTTTTTGTTCTGAGTTAAAACAGAAAACATTGTGTAACAGTGTGTCATTTGGGGGCCCCTCTAACACACATGAATAAAAAAAGGGTCCAGTTCTGGGCCCTAAACCCTGCGGCTCAGGACGGCCCCTCTATCGCCCCCTGGTGGCTCTGGTGATGTAATGGCGATTATCTTTGTTGGCAAATATCACGACTTTTCATCACAATAAACGATGTTACGGTTGATCGTCTCATCCCTCGTGGACACGCACAGCCCGGACTCAACATTTCCACTTTAATCCTGTCAATATGATGTAAAATACTAAATAAAACATTAAAGTACATCCAGGTTCACTCTGTTTCATTTCAATAAAGAACAAACTGGAGCGTTTTGAGTCTAAACGTGTGAATGTGTCGATAAAGAACAAAATCACAAACAAAACCTTTGGTCAAGTTTTCTCAATTATTTCATTTTTTTTTATTATTTTACAGCAAAAAGAATATAAAGCATTCAGAAAACGTCTTCCATATTTTAAGGGCAATTCAAAATGTTTTGCATGGCTTCAGCGGCTGAAAACTCTTTTTTATTTTATCACTTTCCATCGAGTCAGTGACGCTTGTACATGCACAATTACAAAAATAAAACTTACAAAGAAGAAACAGGAAGAAAAGGGACAAAAGTATAACACACAAGGAAAACCCAGAGAAGATGGAAGTCTTTAAGGAGAGGGGGCGGGGCTTCGAACTAAATGAGGTCACATAACAGAGAAAGACAGAGATAGACAACTATAGGAGCGGAAAATAGAGCTAACGCTAGTTCACATGCAAAGTGTCAGGACCCGAGGCTCGAGCGGAGCAGGGCCTGCGTTTCTTTTACGGTTTTTGGAATCGATGAAAACGTGCAGTTTCGGTAAAGGGTGCCGTACATCTGCTGTCCTTAAATCTACTGAATGCTTGTCTTGCAGTTCTGGCATTTGCATAAGAGAAGAACACTACATCTGTCCGGTCTGTCGGCAGGTCCCCACGTCTCCACTGACTCTTTTATTGCTTCGTGTGTGAGTGGAACATGTCGAGCTGTGCCTGCGAGGAGTTTGAGAGGGTAAAAGAGGCGGAGCTAACGGGGTCGGCCCCGAGCTAACGGGGGCGGCCCCCAGCTAACCCGCCGGCTCCTTCGACAGTGGCAGTAAAACGAAGATTTGCAACTTTCATAAGCGTCTCTGGGGCTCCCTCTGTCACAGGAACTAAAGGCCCAGATAAAGCGGCAGAGACTCGGACCCGACGGGAAACAGTGAAAGTCAAATCATTTATATTAATGAGCGATAAATATATATATAAATATATAAATCTATAACGCCGCGTCAGGCTCCACTGGTGTGTGTAATGTGTGTGTAATGTTCTCCGGCACAAAGAGGAAATCACATTACACACATTCTTTCATTTGGACGTGAAATATTAGAATTTACCCCCGAGTTTGAGCAGATTAATGTTCCATCAGGAGCTCGTTCTTTTCCCTCCTCCTCGTTTGGACGCCTGAGTAAAACAGAGAGAATGTGTGTGTGTGTGAGTACATGTGTGTGTGAGTACGTGTGTGTGCATGAGTACATGTGTGTGAGTACATGTGTGCATGAGTACATGTGTGCGTGAGTACATGTGTGTGCATGAGTACATGTGTGTGTGAGTACGTGTGTGTGCATGAGTACATGTGTGTGAGTACATGTGTGTGTGCGTGTGCATGAGTAGGGGTGTGTGTGTGCGTGTGCATGAGTACATGTGTGTGTGTGTCTGCGTGAGTATGTGTGTGTGCACAACCCTGTCCTTGTGCATGTGTGTGTGTTTATGTGCATGTGTGTGTGTTTATGTGCATGTAGGGGTGTGTGTGTGTGTGTGTAGTAGACTGTAGTATATACATTATTGCGTGTACAGTCACATGTACAGTTGTGTGTAGTGTTGAGTGTGTAGTGGTGTGTACAATTGCTCGTGTAGTCACATGTACGGTGTGTGTATAGTGTGTATAGTTGTGTGTACAGTTGTGTGTATAGTTGTGTGTACAGTGTGTGTATAGTGTGTATAGTTGTGTGTACAGTGTTTGTATAGTTGTGTGTGTATAGTGTGTATAGTTGTGTGTACAGTGTTTGTATAGTTGTGTGTATAGTTGTGTGTACAGTGTGTGTGTATAGTGTGTATAGTTGTGTGTATGGTGTGTATAGTTGTGTGTACAGTGTTTGTATAGTTGTGTGTATAGTTGTGTGTACAGTTGTGTGTATAGTTGTGTGTATAGTGTGTGTATAGTAGTGTGTATAGTTGTGTGTACAGTTGTGTGTATAGTTGTGTGTACAGTTGTGTGTATAGTTGTGTGTATAGTTGTGTGTACAGTTGTGTGTATAGTTGTGTGTATAGTTGTGTGTACAGTGTGTATAGTTGTGTGTACAGTTGTGTGTAGTTGTGTTTATAGTGTGTGTACAGTGTGTATAGTTGTGTGTACAGTTGTGTGTATAGTTGTGTGTATAGTTGTGTGTACAGTGTGTATAGTTGTGTGTACAGTTGTGTGTAGTTGTGTTTATAGTGTGTGTACAGTGTGTATAGTTGTGTGTACAGTTGTGTGTATAGTTGTGTGTACAGTTGTGTGTACAGTTGTGTGTACAGTTGTGTGTATAGTGTGTATAGTTGTGTGTATTGTGTGTATAGTTGTGTGTACAGTGTGTATAGTTGTGTGTAGTTGTGTGTATAGTTGTGTGTATAGTTGTGTGTACAGTTGTGTATAGTTGTGTGTATTGTGTGTAGTTGTGTGTATAGTTGTGTGTACAGTGTGTATAGTTGTGTGTAGTTGTGTGTATAGTTGTGTGTACAGTTGTGTGTATAGTTGTGTATAGTTGTGTGTATTGTGTGTAGTTGTGTGTATAGTTGTGTGTACAGTGTGTATAGTTGTGTGTAGTTGTGTGTAGTTGTGTGTATAGTTGTGTGTACAGTGTGTATAGTTGTGTGTATAGTTGTGTGTAGTTGTGTGTATAGTTGTGTGTATTGTGTGTATAGTTGTGTGTATAGTTGTGTGTATAGTTGTGTGTATTGTGTGTAGTTGTGTGTATAGTTGTGTGTACAGTGTGTATAGTTGTGTGTATTGTGTGTATAGTTGTGTGTACAGTTGTGTGTAGTTGTGTGTATAGTTGTGTGTATAGTTGTGTGTACAGTGTGTACAGTTGTGTGTAGTTGTGTGTACAGTTGTGTGTATAGTTGTGTGTATAGTTGTGTGTACAGTGTGTATAGTTGTGTGTACAGTTGTGTGTATTGTGTGTATAGTTGTGTGTATAGTTGTGTCTTCGCTCTAGTTCCAGTCTGGACTGATTTACATCTAAATGAAAATGTAAAATAAAGACGAGGATTAAGCTTCGATCAGAGCGAGTCTGAGTCTGAGTCTGAGTCTGAGAGTCTGAGTCTTTGACTCTTTGAGTCTGAGTCTGTGAGTCTTGAGAGCCTGAGTGTCTGAGTCTTTGAGTCTGAGTCTTTGAGTCTGAGTCTTTGAGTCTGAGTCTTTGAGTCTCTGACTCTCTGAGTGGCGCTCCCTGTGTTCTGCAGTCACACAGTCACACGCGTGACACACGTCAAAGCAGCGTCGATCCGATTCTTCCGATTCTACCGATTCTAGGAAAATAAGCATGCTTTAGGTGCTCCAAAGTCACCAAGTTAACTATTTTACCCATGCAAGCATAATAGATCCTCCTCCTGTGCCTCCTTTGCATTGGCTCTGCATTCTGACCACAGCACTGAGGAAGAATGCCCCAACAAACCCCAGTAGTGGCATTTGTGACTCGAAAAGGCGGAAACAGAAGAACAGACTTAAGCAAACGAAGAGAAGCCTGTGGAAGCTGCAGTGGTGCTGGGTTTGAGTGATGCAGATATGAAGAGGCACTTTCTACAAAACGCGCAGGAGAACCTTTGTGACCAAATCACATGGAACTAAATCAATGAACAAACGCAGGTTTGCAGTGGCACTTGTCTGAATAATCCAATGGCGTCGCTTGGATCCAGAACACTTCCTGGTAGCTCTGCTACAGATATTACATGAATAATGCAGCAGCCGACAGGCACCAAACGAGCGGCTCCGGCGACGCTTTATAAACGGCCTTTAACGCGGAGCCCGGACGCCGGAGCCGCTCCGTGTTCACTGTGCTACACGTGCTCTCACCGTCGGGACAGTGAATACAAAGCATATTCAGGTTTGGCAGCCTTGAACAGGGATATTTCATAAAACACGTTAGAATACTGGAGTATGGCAGAGTCCGTGACAGTGATGAACAGTGAGGCTGGTGCTGGCGCCGCGGCCGAGGCTGCCGTTACAATCTTTAAGAAAACCACAGTAACAAATGACATTCCGTTTGAAATGACCGCAACATTAAAAGCTCAGAGGTTTTCAAAATAAATGCTCGGGTTTTTATGGCGATGTGATGATGGTGCAGTCTGTGATCCTTTTGTGTCCTACGAGTGCGAGTGTGGACTTCACTGATGATTATCTGTTCTGCAAAAATAACTGAACTCTTAAGCTCGTTAGCATTCACTTGGCACCATTGGCAAAAGATTCTTGGTAGCCCAAAATAAAGTAAATAAAAATAAAAAATGTAAACAGAAGTATTTTTAAGATAATCTGCAGACTTTTCCTAACTCTAAATACTGTATTTCTCATTTTTTCATATTGCAATAATATCATGCTTTAGCAAAACTGTTCTCAGGAACAATCCAAATAAAATAAAATTCTCTAATAGTGAAATACTTTTCATTTTACAGAGCGGAGCCACTACTGCTTTTGTTGTGTTTTCCCCATAACTCTTTTGTGTACGTCTCATGCACATCGCTCATTTAGATCCCAGATATTTACACTATATACAAACAGTACAACCGCACGTCTGAGGCATTCAAACAAAACTATACAAAGATTCTGTTTTTGTCGCGTACCAGTTTTTGACCCCTTTTTTAATGAATAAAATAATATATTTCTAAAATACAATCCCCTTTGGGTAAATGTTTTTTTCTACTCACTTTCAGCCTTCTTTATATACAGAAATTGCTCAATTGTCAAAAATATGGATTTGTCAAACCCCTAGTTTAGGACAAGCTTAGGGACCCCTCAAAGAATCTCTAAGACGTCAAGGCAATGTATGTGATCTCCCCCTTAAGGGTCTGAAGCGCTAAAAACAACACTTAAAATCCGCATGACAACACAAAAAATAGGCAAGTTTTTATCTGGGTTTGAGAAGAACAATATCCAATGAGTGAGCACTAAAACTGGAACCGAAACTGAAGTCAGAGGATAGGCTGAAAGACTAGACCAAAAGCACACGAGCAGACACTGTCCTCCCCGAGAAGTCATGCATTTTCTGGGAAGTATTTAACCACATAGAGTCTGGAGATACGGCTCACTAGCACATCGATGGGACAGGTACAGTGAACAGTGTGGAACTAATTCAAGTAATCGAGGGAAGCTGATATTTTTAAGGACAAAAAACGAAAACAAAAAAAGAAAAGAAAAGGTCAAACTAAATCCTGAACCTCCACATGTTTTGAGTGGTAAACCCCGACTACATTCATCATAGCTCTGCCCGTTGTGGACAGGCGGCTCGGGACAGATGTGAAGCTAAACAAGGTCATCGACAGAGTGATGCCAACGTGAGGCGGATCAACACATTTTGGTTTTTAAAAATAATCTTTAAAATGACAGACTGGAGCCCAGAGTGTCTTTGTTCCTATCCTCTGAGATCTGGTCTTCTCAGTCCCCTCTTCACATCATGTTTGCTTCCAATAAATTCTCCCAAAAAAAGATTCAAAATAAAAAAAAAAATCCATGACAAAAAAGTGCAAAAAATGCAGCAAAGCAAATGTCCAGCAGCCCACACATTAACCCTTAGAGTTCCGAGTCCCGTCGTGTGAAAAAATGCTGTTGTACACGTGAGATTAGTTGAAACCCTTAATAAGTTTATGAATCGCAGCCCCGAGACCCGATTTTGCCTTTGTAAAATGTCTGGGGCACGAACAAAAACAAAGTCAGGAGGATGTCACACTGCGAGGGGGCTCTTCGGAGGCGTCTCATGTTCCCTGGCCTTTTTCAATTCTTTCACCCTGAAACACAGAAGCAAACGAGCCCCCGTCAGCACAGCACGTATGAAACGCACGAGTCAAACAAAAACAGCACAAAAGCAGAAATCAGGAGGTCTCCAGGAAACTGTGGAGGGAAAATACAAGATTTAAGAGAAATAAAACAGGCAGTGTTAATTCTGTAGATCAGTGTTTTATTAAAATGCCTCGACCGCTGCTCTGCGGCGTGAGTGAAAATGAACAAATGAGTCTGTGGATGACCTATGACCTCTGACTGAACTCTAACCCTGCACAAGGAACATGCGTCACACGTGTGCACGGTTCAACCTGAGATCGATCTGATCTATGCTGGAGAACGCTCCGAGAAGAAGACAACGAGAAAGGACAGATGTGTGTGTGTGTAGGGGTGTGTGTGTATGTGTGCGTGTGTACATGTGTGTATGTGTGCATGTGCGTGTGTACATGTGTGTATGCGTGCATGTGCATGCTTCTGTCACACCGCGCTCACGTCTCTGGAGACATGACTCCATTAAAAGCCGCGGCGCCGTCGTCCCTTTGGGCAGAAGCTCCTGTTGTTTGTTTCCACTGTGACCTTTGAACTCTGACCTACATCTCAGGACGAGCTGCTCTGAGCTAAGCTAACGTTAGCGTCTGGTGTGTAGCACAGCGGAAGTGTAAACACAAGTGAACGTCCAAATCACACGCACACGTTTATGGGACAAACTGCATCAGTTGAGTTGACACGTCCATGTCGTGGTCTGAGGCGACGCTAAACCAGCCCCAGCTCAGTCGGACACATTAGCACAGCGTTAGCATGCCTAAAGATGGAGCATCACTCCACATGCAGCAGAGGAGAAGCCCCCTGTCCTCAGACTATCCACACAACCACAGCACAAAGAAAAGATGGACACTATTCCCCAGAAGAGACAGAGGAGCAGAGGTGCTGTTAAGTGTAGAAGAGACACCGTCATTCATCAGCGTTTGGTTAGTTTGACACTTCTAACTCTGAGCTTTCAGTCCACCTGTGGCTCCAGTTTGCAGCCTTCATGCAAGCAGGCATCAAGCAACAGTAATGGAGGGGCAGGGAGGGAGAGACAGAGCGGAGGAAATGAGAGAGGAGATAACAGTATTATTAAAGAGTGTGAGAAGAGAAGAGGGAGGAGGGAGAGAGGCACGAGGTGCTGAGACTGCACTCACCCGCTTGAACAGTCTATGGTCCATCAAGGGGCTTGGCATAAACAGCAAAACAATACCAGACAGCTATTAGCACAGAGTAGCCACTGTGGGGAGGGGCGGGAGGGGCCAGGACACTGAAGGAGAGGATGCTGGGACATGTCTTACCACCCAAAAAGTATCAAAAGTACCAAAAGTACACTAAACCCACAGAGGTTTGTACATGTACCATCTACATTATCAGAGTCATGTTAGTGTTTTCAGTCTGAGCTCTACCTGTGACGGCAGCGGCGGAGAAACCTCATGATCTTCCTGGCAGCTTGGTCCTGCCTCTTAGTGAGCAGACTGCCTCTGAAACACACACATATACACACATGTACACACATGTACACACCAATACACACTAATACACACAAATACAATCATCTGTGAGACACTGGGCTGTACCTGAGCTTGTGCTGCACCAGAGCAGCTGCTCCGCGGTGGTGGGGTTTGATTCGGCCGCACTCCTTGTAGCTGCGGTAGTACTGCTGAATGAGCACCGCCGCCCTCCTGCTCTGCTGGAACTTCTTTTGTTCGTTGTAGCTGCGGAATTTACTCTGGATAAGGATGGCGGCCTGCGTCATCTTCTTATAAAGTGCATACTGCCACAGGAAGAAAAGAGTCATGTGTCTGCAAGTGTGAGCCACACGGCAACACAACACTGAGCTAACACAACACTGAGCTAACACAACACTGAGCTAACACAACACTGAGCTAACACAACACTGAGCTAACACAACACTGAGCTAACACAACACTGAGCTAACATGATAACACAACACTGAGCTAACACAACACTGAGCTAACACAACACTGAGCTAACATGATACTGAGCTAACACGACACTGAGCTAACACAACACTGAGCTAACACAACACTGAGCTAACACAACACTGAGCTAACACAACACTGAGCTAACACAACACTGAGCTAACACAATAACACAACACTGAGCTAACACAACACTGAGCTAACATGATACTGAGCTAACACAAGACTGAGCTAACACAATAACACAATACTGCGCTAACACAATACTGCGCTAACACAACACTGAGCTAACACAACACTGAGCTAACACAACACTGAGCTAACACAATAACACAACACTGAGCTAACACGACACTGAGCTAACATGATACTGAGCTAACACGATACTGAGCTAACACGATACTGAGCTAACACAAGACTGAGCTAACGCGACACTGAGCTAAAACAACACTGAGCTAACACAACACTGTGCTAACATGATAATGGCTAACACAAGACTGAGCTAACACAACACTGAGCTAACACAATAACACAATACTGTGCTAACACCATACTGCGCTAACACAATACTGCGCTAACACAATAACACAATACTGCGATAACACAATACTGTGCTAACACCATACTGCGCTAACGCAATTTGTGCTAACATAATACTCCACTAACACCATACTTTGCTAGCCTAATTCTGCACTAACACAGTAACACAATACTGCGCTAACACAATAAAACAACACTGCGCTAACACAACACTGCGCTAACACAACACTGCGCTAACACAATACTGCGCTAACACAAAACTGCACAAACACAATACTGCGCTAACACAATAACACAATACTGCGCTAACACAACACTGCACTAACATAATACTGCACTAACACAACACTGCACTAACATAATACTGCACTAACACAACACTGCACTAACATAATACTGCACTAACACAACACTGCACTAACATAATACTGCGCTAACACAATACTGCGCTAACACAATACTGTGCTAACATAATACTGTGCTAACACCATACTGCGCTAACGCAATTTGTGCTAACATAATACTCCACTAACACCATACTTTGCTAGCCTAATTCTGCACTAACACAGTAACACAATACTGCGCTAACACAACACTGCGCTAACACAACACTGCACTAACATAATACTGCGCTAACACAATACTGCGCTAACACAATAACACAATACTGCGCTAACACAACACTGCACTAACATAATACTGCACTAACACAACAGTGCGCTAACATAATACTGCGCTAACACAATACTGCGCTAACACAATAACACAATACTGCGCTAACACAACACTGCACTAACACAACACTGCACTAACATAATACTGCACTAACACAATACTGCGCTAACACAACACTGCACTAACATAATACTGCACTAACATAATACTGCACTAACACAACACTGCACTAACACAACACTGCACTAACATAATACTGCACTAACATAATACTGCACTAACACAACACTGCACTAACATAATACTGCGCTAACACAATACTGCGCTAACACAATAACACAATACTGCGCTAACACAACACTGCACTAACACAATACTGCGCTAACACAACACTGCACTAACACAATACTGCACTAACACAATACTGCACTAACACAACACTGCACTAACATAATACTGCGCTAACACAACACTGCACTAACATAATACTGCGCTAACACAATACTGCGCTAACACAATAACACAATACTGTGCTAACATAATACTGCGCTAACGCAATTTGTGCTAACATAATACTCCACTAACACCATACTTTGCTAGCCTAATTCTGCACTAACACAGTAACACAATACTGCGCTAACACAACACTGCGCTAACACAACACTGCACTAACATAATACTGCGCTAATACAATACTGCGCTAACACAATAACACAATACTGCGCTAACACAACACTGCACTAACATAATACTGCGCTAACACAACACTGCACTAACATAATACTGCGCTAACACAATACTGCGCTAACACAATAACACAATACTGCGCTAACACAACACTGCACTAACACAACACTGCACTAACATAATACTGCACTAACACAACACTGCACTAACACAACACTGCACTAACATAATACTGCACTAACATAATACTGCACTAACACAACACTGCACTAACATAATACTGCACTAACACAACACTGCACTAACATAATACTGCGCTAACACAATACTGCGCTAACACAATAACACAATACTGCGCTAACACAACACTGCACTAACACAACACTGCACTAACATAATACTGCACTAACACAACACTGCACTAACACAACACTGCACTAACATAATACTGCACTAACATAATACTGCACTAACACAACACTGCACTAACATAATACTGCACTAACACAATACTGCGCTAACACAATACTGCACTAACATAATACTGCGCTAACACAATACTGCGCTAACACAATAACACAATACTGCGCTAACACAACACTGCACTAACATAATACTGCGCTAACACAACACTGCACTAACATAATACTGCGCTAACACATTACTACAGGCATCCTAAATCTGACCATGATTCTAAAGGCGTTACCTTCAAGGCTATCCATGTCAGCTTGTAAAAAAGATGGACAAACACACAGTATGTTTCACTCTGTCTTTGAGTATTTGAGTATTTGAGTATTTGAATATTTGAATATTATAGTTGAGTAAACCCTCCATGCTGCATAAACAGATCCTTACACACCTGCAGTACTGTTTTATTTAATACAAATGCATTGTGGGTAAGCTACCTGTTTGTACTTCTTGTAACAACGCTGAATTACGGCAGCAGCTACTTCCTGTTGCTCTCGCAGGGGCCGCCCCTGTGGGCAGAGTAAGTGCATAGGTCAAAGGTCAGTGCCATAAAAGTCTTCTCTGAACAGAGGAGGGAGGAGCTGAGCGGCCCGGCGCCTCTGGACCCTCAGTTTTTGACAAACCAGGACTGTAAACAACAGGGAACAGTTACACGTGAAAGTTACATTAGCCCAAAAGAGACTCAGGAGAACTGGGCAACACAAGCAGAAACCTGAGAGAAAAGACAGCAGAGAACACAAGCTTAAAGAGTCTATGGAGCACAGGGCGGGGACAGTGCAGTAGTCTAAGCCAGGCCATGCTCTGCTCAAGCCATCTTTCCCATGCTGAAACCACAGGGACTTTAGACTGGAGAACTGTCAGACCAGAGGAAGAAGACACAAGTAAAGTCTAAGCACCACCAACATGAGACCACACACAGGAGCTAAGACCAGAGAGGAGCAGAGTCTGTGCAGTCTGCAGGCGCAGTCTGCAGGCGCAGTCTGCAGGCGCACTCTGCAGGCGCACTCTGCAGGCGCAGTCTGCAGGCGCACTCTGCAGGCGCACTCTGCAGGCGCACTCTGCAGGCGCACTCTGCAGGCGCACTCTGCAGGCGCACTCTGCAGGCGCACTCTGCAGGCGCAGTCTGCGGCCTGTACCTTGTACTTGCGGAAGGCAGTTTGGACGAGCCGCGCGGCCTCATAGAGCTCTCTCTGCTCGGGGTCGGACAGAGTCAGCTGGGCGAGCTCACGCTCCACTTTACTGTTGGAGGCGCTGATGAACTGGCTCCAGTCGGCCGCCGATGGCAGTGTGGACTCCAGAGAGCCCTCCCGAGCAGGAGAACCCCCGGGACTGTGGCTGGGGTTAGACGTGGGGGTCAAAGGCTCGTTGTACAGGTTTCTACAAGAGGTCATCATGGGTAACATTAATACATGAACAAAAACTAAATGTATGTTTCTATATTAAAGTATTTTTCGGCGTACATTACCTTAGGTGTATGATGCTGGGGAGCTGCTCCACATCCCCCAAATAATTGGCCAGCCAGTTCATGGTGTTGGTGACCCCTGATGCGTCTAAGGGCGTGGACTCAGAGGAGCTGAACGTTTCCCTCTTTATTCTCTCTGGAGTGGCTTCGATGATCTGCTCGGCCAGAGTCATCATGTTTACCTGAGGAACAACACACAATCAGGACTGTGGACAAAAACCATTAGAAGCATTAAGTCCTTTGTCCAAGATTTGCTGTTCCAGTGTTTGCCAACTGGAAGGGCAATAATATTGACAACAGCATTGTGCTCTTACAGCAGGACTTCATCTCTTAGAATAAGTAGATGGATAAATCCCTTGGACTTTGAAGTGGATCAATAGAGTGAGTTTATTATGCAGTGATGGTCATTGACGGTGCCAGGAGCAGAGCACACAGGCTAAACACCATGTGTTTATGTTTTAATGTGTGTGACTGCAGCCTGTGCGATGCTTTTCACAGGCTGCTGTTTTGTTTTGCTTCATCCAGGGCCGGGTCGGGGAGGCAGCAGTCTGAGCAGAGAGGCTCAGCTCTTCTGAGAATATACCATGGTGTTCCCAGGCCAGTCGAGAGACATAGTCCCTCTAGCACGTCCTGAATTTTCCTGGGGGCCTCCCCCGCGACACCTCCCCAGGGAGGCATCCAGGAGGCATCCGTAACAAATGCCCTCGCCTTCCCTCGCCTCAAGTATCTCAAGCCACCTTTTTCCTTTCGAAAACCATGGCCTCTGGTTTGGAGGAGCTGATTCTCATCCCTTCACAAACCCCCAGTGCCTGGTCCTGATTCACTGAAACCATCAAGACAACATCATCTGCAAACAGCAGAGATGAGATCCTGTGTTCCCCAAACCAGACCCCCTCCAGCCCCTGAACCAGCCCCCCGGCCCCTGAATCGGACCCCTTCCAGCTCCTGGCTGCACCTAGAAATTCTGTCCATAAAAACAATGAACAGAAAGGGCAGCCTCGTCCAACATGCACCAGGAACAGGTCTGACTTACTGCCGGCAATGAACACAGGGAAGGGAGGAGTGTGATTCTGCTGGAGTTGGTCTGGTCCCTTTTCTTAAACAGAGGGACCACCACCCCGGTCTGCCAGTCCAGAGGTACTGTCCCCGACTGCTATAGAATGTTGCAGGGACTTGTCAGCCAAGACAGTCACAACATCCAGAGACTTAAAAGCCTTGCCAACCACCTCAGTGACTTCAGTCACAGTGATGGATGAGTCCCCAGTCTCTGCTTCCGCCTCTCAAGACGTGATGGTGGGATTGAGGAGACCCTGAAAGAATTCCTTCCACCGTCAACATCTCCAGTCGAGGTCAGTGAGGACTGCACTGTGAACAGTGTTGATGAAGCACTGCTTCCCGTCCTGAGATGTCGGATTCCCTTGAGTCTTTGCGACTGTGAATGCACAAGCTGTGGCACACCAGCACCCGTCAGCTGCCCACATGCCAACAAGGCTCGACTGAACTCCTCCTTCAGCCTGATGGCATCTCTTACTTCCAGCGTCCACCATCGGCTTTGGGGGTTGCTGCGACAAGCGCCGCAGACATTATGACCGGAGAGGAGAACATCGTCCACTCGGGCTCGGTCTTCCTGACAGAGAGATCTAGACGTTCCCAACAGACCCTCACAATACACTTAGGTCTGTCAGGTCTGTCTGGTTTTCTCCTCCACCAGCGGATCCAACTCACCCACCCACGTTGTCCATTCAGGCTGAGCCTGGCCCCGTGGGCAAAAGCCCCAGGCCTGGCTCCAGGGTGGGGCCCTGGCTGTACATAAAGTGTGTATATTTCAGGTTAATGAGATTCACCTGCAGGTCGTCCATGTTTTCCAGCTCCTCTCTGTACGACAGAAGTTCAGCGTCGGCCATCTCTTTGTCCGCCATGACCACGAGCTGCTCGCGCTGGCGCAGGCGGCTCGCCATTTTGTCCTTGCCCACGCTGCTGCCTGGCCCCGCCCCCTGGCCCTTCCTGCCCGCCGCACTGGAGAAGGCCTCTCGTGAGCTCCATCTCCCGCTTCCCGTTGACAGAGTCTTGTCTGAGCTCAGCCCGCCCGAGGGCAGGCTCTTGGCGCTGGACGAGAGCTTATGGAGCTGTTGCTGCTCCAGAGGGACAGACATGGCCTTGTCCGGTCGCCCTTGGAACAGTTCTGGGTTTGGTTTGTGTTTCTTCGCCTGAGGCAGGTCTTTCTGGGCCTCTGTACTGCTGTAGTAACTGGATGGCTCCGACCGGGGCCTTCTCAAGTCTGTAAACATGACAGTTTTAGTATCATATCAAATCAATCATGTGAATGTGATGAACTCGAGCGTGTGCTCACCTGGGTTGAGGCTGGTGTTAGCTGCGGTGGCGGTGGCGGTGGTGGCGGCTCCTCCTTTCTTGCCGCTGTGTGTAGTGACACTGTCGCTGGGCCAGTTGGACATCCAGCCGCCTGAGGTGGGGGGGTCGGAGCCCTGGGAGTAGGACACTCGGTTTGAGGGCAGAGGAGCCGTCGACTGCTGCTCCTCTCTCTGCAGCTGCTCCAGACACTCGGCTAATTTAGTGTGTCCCCGAGAGCGAGCGATGGACAGGGGCAGGCGACCCAGAGAGTCAGGGATGGCCAGAGCACGTCTGTCCCATTTGTACAAAACCACAGCTGCCTCCAGGTGGCCCAGAGCACAGGCCCACATCTACACAAGCACACACAGAGACGCACAGAGACACAGAGAGAGACGCACAAACACACACAGAGACACAGAGAGACACAGAGAGAGACGCACAAACACACACAGAGACACAGAGAGACGCACAAACACACACAGAGACACAGAGAGACGCACAAACACACACAGAGACACAGAGAGACACAGAGAGACGCACAAACACACACAGAGACACAGAGAGACGCACAAACACACACAGAGACGCACAAACACACACAGAGACACAGAGAGACGCACAAACACACACAGAGACACAGAGAGACGCACAAACACACACAGAGACACAGAGAGACGCACAAACACACACAGAGACGCACAAACACACAGAGAGACACAGAGAGAGACGCACAAACACACACAGAGAGATGCACAAACACACACAGAGAGACGCACAAACACACACAGAGACACAAACACACACAGAGACGCACAAACACACACAGAGACACAGAGAGACGCACAAACACACACAGAGAGACGCACAAACACACACAGAGAGACGCACAGAGACACACAGAGAGAGACGCACAAACACACAGAGACACACAGAGACACAGAGAGACGCACAAACACAGAGAGACGCACAAACACACACAGAGACGCACAAACACACACAGAGACACACAGAGACACAGAGAGAGACGCACAAACACACAGAGACGCACAAACACACACAGAGACGCACAAACACACACAGAGACGCACAAACACACAGAGAGACGCACAGAGACACAGAGAGACGCACAGAGACACAGAGAGACGCACAAACACACACAGAGACGCACAAACACACAGAGAGATGCACAAACACACACAGAGACGCACAAACACACACAGAGACACAGAGAGACGCACAAACACACACAGAGACGCACAAACACACACACAGAGGGAGAGCACAGACACACTGTGTGAGATGCTGTACCAGATGAACTTAATCGTATAAACGTGTGAAGGTCTGACCAGTGGCGTGCAGGAGAAGTGGTCCACGTTGAGGGGGTCCACCTCCAGCTCCAGGTCGATACTGTCTGCGTGTTTGGTTCTGTAAAGACACAGGGGTCACTTCGGGGTCCAGGGTTCTGTGATTACAGCTTCGTTGTGGCTCAGGTTTTGTTCTCACCTCCACTTGATGAGAGTCTGGATGAGGGTGGCGTAGCCCTGGCCGGCCGCCAGGTGCAGCAGGGTCATGCCTCTGAACGTCTTGGAGTGGATTAAATGTTTGGACTTGGCCCAACAGGCTCTGCTCATCATCTTCTCACAGACCACCACCACGCGGCTTTCAAAGGAGCTGCTGGGCTGTGCCGGGCTGGACACGCACTGAGACAGAGACAGAGCTGGACGTTTATTCTACAGCCTCCGGTCAGTGACAAACTACAGCGTCATTTTCGGGCTCATGTGTATTTTTCATCACGTATTAAGAATTATAAGGTTCTACCAGCCCTGGTGCTTCTGACATATTAAGGTTTAGAGCTCTGAAATGGATCTTTACTCATAAAAACTTAAAAATGCACCAAGCTCTACAAACTCTCGATACGTCTAAGGCAGCGTCCGACAGCATCTGACCAGAGCTGAAGAAGCGTTTGGACGAGCAGCTTCACTCCGACAGCCGTTTGTCCAGTTGACAGATTTATTTTTCTTTTGCTGTCACAGTCTAAGTCTAAGTCTAAGTTCCGCCGTTCTCTCTGAGTTCAGACGTCGCTCTCACCTGGGCCTGGCTGCTGTTGCCTCCTCCGGTCCCCGCTCCTCCGCTCGACCCCCCTGTCCCTCCCCCCGCCCCCCCACTGCCTGCGCCGCTCTGCTGCTGGTGACTGGCCATCTCAGCCATCCTCCTCTCCATCTGCTCCAACCGCTCCAGGATAGACATTCTGAACTGGTTATCTGCGCGAAAGAAAGAGACGGATTAATAATCAGGCAACATCCAGAGCGTGTATAAAGGAAACACGGCTTTTAGCTCATGTTTACAACACAAACTGTGCATTCAGAGTTTGGAACTGGTTGTGGTTGTGGCTTCTGAGATTGTTCTTACGGGCACTTAACAAACGACCTCAATTGCTTTTCATTTTCTGAGCCTGTTTTTCAAAATAACCACTAAAAACGGCTAATGCGTCTCACTGCAGAAGTAAAGATGTTTTCCCGACTGATAAAAAACTGACCAACAGTCCAGCCTTTCGCTCTGTTCTCCTGTAGAAGAGTGCGGCACTGGGCCCTCTGCAGATGATTAAGTACGGCCCATAATGGCCCAGTCCTGGCCCAGCCCTGCTCCATCAGGCTGCACTGTACAAACGGTCCAGATCTGACACTACAGAATCCATCACAGCTCACACAAGAAGTCCAAAGAAGATGGATGGAGCAGTGAACGGCCTGAACGTGGTGGATGGAGCAGTGAAAGGCCTGAACGTGGTGGATGGAGCTGAACATGCTCCTGGAAAGAATGAATGATCTCTGCACGGCTCTTTAATCATTTTACCAACAGGAGAAGCCATTTTTTAAGTCTTGTTTTTAGGTAAACCAGGATGGACAAAAAGATGCAGTGCAGTGGTTAAGAAGGTCATCGATTTGGCCCATAACAGCACACACACACACACACACACACCCCCACACACACACACACACCCCACACACACACACACACCGCTGTGCACTCGTATAACAACAAACACTTTACTCTTCCAACATTTTATATCAAAATAACTGCAGGGTAAATGCTGCAGTTTTACAGGTGAATGGTGTAAAACCTAACGCACATGTGAACTAGTAAACAATATTTAACACACACAGACACACAGAGACACACACAGACACACACAGACACACAGAGACACACAGAGACACACACAGACACACACAGACACACACAGACACACACAGAGCAGAGGAATGGGCAGCAAAAGCCCACTGCAGCATGGCGTACAGAAGACTGCATTAGCATTCCCCATTTAGCCACTATGAGGCCGTTTCTGTGGCAACCTGCTGCCGAGCGGTAACTAGGCGACAGGAGCACGGCTGTGTACGGTCTGCCCGCGCGCTATTGGCTTATTGATGAAGGGGAGGGGAGACGGGGCGCCAGCAAAAGTGGGTAAAGGCAAAAAATAAGAACATTGAGTTTCTAAATGATCCAAAGCGTGGTAAATGTGCGCACAGGGCTCCCGTAGTTTCAGGTGTTGTGACAGAAGCGGCGGCGGCTCAGCGTGGAGCCCGCACAGCGCGACCTCACGACATTTACACTTCACAGTCCTGGGAGTCACACTCGCGGCGGCGTGCGGAGGATAATACTATGGACCTCCTATCAGAAAGGTTAAAAACAGGTCACGGCGCGGCTGAGCTCACGGCCCAATCACAGACTCAGAACATGGAACTGAACAAAAGACATTTAAGACATTTAAGACATTTAAGACATTTAAGACATTTAAGACCATCATTAAGTCCAACGGCTCTCACATAATCCCAGCCTCAGTTTAGACACAAAACACCACTGTGTCCACCCCGCGGGGACACGGGGACACAGGATAAAGACAAAGCAGAGACAGAGCACTGCTGTCCTCACTGTCCAACAGGCTGAGACAGGGACAGACAGGGACAGACAAGGACAGACAGGACAGACAGGGACAGACACGAACAGACAGGGACGAACAGGGACAGACATGGACAGACAAGGACAGACAGAGACAGACACGAACAGACAGGGACGAACAGGGACAGACAGGGACAGATAGAGACAGACAGAGACAGATAGGGACAGGGACAGACAGGGACAGAGGGGGACAGACGGGGACAGACAGGGACAGAGGGGGACAGACGGGGACAGAGGGGGACAGACGGGGACAGAGGGGGACAGACGGGGACAGACAGGGACAGAGGGGGACAGACGGGGACAAACAGGGACAGAGGGGGACAGACGGGGACAGACAGGGACAGAGGGGGACAGACGGGGACAGAGGGGGACAGACGGGGACAGAGGGGGACAGACGGGGACAGAGGGGGACAGACGGGGACAGGGGCAGTTAGCAGGAGGCTGACATGTCTTTGTTCAGACCCTGTGCTGCAGTGCACTGCAGTGCAGATGATGTCATCTCCACCTGCTGCCGCTGCTCCAAATGTAACACACGTTCACTGCAGAGGGAGGAGAAAAGAGGAGGAGAGGGAGGAGCGAGGAGGAGAGGGAGGAGCGAGGAGGAGAGGGAGGAGAGAGGAGGAGGAGGGGGAGGAGGAGGAGGGGGAGGAGCGAGGGAGGAGAGAGGAGGAGGAGAGAGGAGGAGGAGGGGGAGGAGCGATGGAGGAGGAGAGGAGGAGGAGGGGAGGAGAGAGGAGGAGGAGGGGGAGGAGAGAGGAGGAGGAGGAGAGAGGAGGAGAGAGGAGGAGGAGCGATGGAGGGGAGGGAGGAGGAGAGGGAGGAGAGAGGAGGTGGAGGGGGAGGAGAGAGGGAGGAGAGAGGGACGAGAGAAGAGGAGGGGGGAAGGAGGAGGGGAGAGGGAGAAGAGAGTGAGGAGCGATGGAGGAGAGAGGAGGAGAGAGGAGAGAGGAGGAGAGGGGGAAGAGGGAGGGGAGAGGGGGCGGGGACAGAGAGTGATCAGCCAAACACCACTGCGTCAACAACATGACGTGAGGAGGCTCCGCCCCCTCGCTGGTTTACTCTCGTGTGACGGCGAGAATCAGACGCTTCAGGCTCAGAGCATCAGACACAAGGACAAAAGCAACGACTGACGACGGCGAGACGTTTACAAGAAACACTGTACGACAACAACAACAACGCAATGACAACAACCACAAAAACAACTACGACAACAACAACTACGACAACAACAACAACTACGACAACAACAACAACAACATCTGCACCACTGATCCATTTACCACATTTAATAAACCACACACATCACACTGTTACTACAAAAGCACCTGATGCATCATGGGACAAAACACGCACAACTCCACACGCACAACGCCACACGCACAACGCCACACGCACAACGCCACACGCACAACGCCACACGAGGCAGATACAAGTTTGTCCTGAATGAGAGCAACAATCCCACAGTACAGTAGATCTGTTAAAGTGTGGAAAAAACAACACAAAACAGAAAAAAGTAAAGTCAGAGAGACACCAGTCTGCACACAACACAACAGACAACACAAAACACAGCAAACAACACACCACAGACAAAACACAACATGACAACACAACAGACAAGCCACTACAGACAATACACCAACACAAAACACAGCAGACAACACACCACAGACAACAACACAACACACAATAGACAACACAACCGACAACACACCACAGCCAAAACACAATACAACAGACAAGCCACCACAGACAACACACCAACACAAAACACAGCAGACTACACACCACAGACAACACAACAGACAACAACAAAGACAACACACAACACAACAGACAACAACACAACACACAACATCACAACAGACAACAACACAACACACAACAACACAATACACAACAGACAACAACAGAAGAGACAACAACACAACAGACAACAACAAAGACAACACACAACACAACAGACAACAACACAACAATACACAACAAACAACAGAAGAGACAACAACACAACAGACAACAGGTGTGTGTTTCCTTCTCTAAATGGACTTAAGTTAATACAATTATAATCATCTGTCATATTTTTACAGTATAATATTCAGTAAGAATAAAGTACTCAGAGTACAGTACTAAAAGTACTCAGAGTAAAGTACTCAGAGTACAGTACTATAAGTGCTCAGAGTAAAGTACTCAGAGTACAGTACTATAAGTGCTCAGAGTAAAGTACTCAGAGTACAGTACTATAAATGCTCAGAGTAAAATACTCAGATTATAATACTAAAAGTACTCAGAGTACATTACACAGAGTACAGTACTATATGTGCTCAGAGTAAAGTACTCAGAGTACAGTACTCAGATTATAGTACTAAAAGTACTCAGAGTACAGTACTCAGAGTACAGTACTAAAAGTGCTCAGAGTAAAATACTCAGATTATAATACTAAAAGTACTCAGAGTACATTACACAGAGTACAGTACTAAAAGTGCTCAGTGTACAGTACACAGAGTACAGTACACAGAGTACAGTACACAGAGTACAGTACTCAGAGTACAGTACACAGAGTACAGTACACAGAGTACAGTACTCAGAGTACAGTACACAGAGTACAGTACTCTGATTGGACAGAGTACATTTGACCTCAGGCCTGTGGGATGCTCTGACAGGTGCAGGACGGTGATTTACTGTCAGACTGGGAGACGAAGGACAAGCTTGTTTATTGACGCACAGCAGCGAGGAGTGAAGGCGAGGAGACGCTGAAGGAGACGCTGAAGGAGACGCCGGAGGACACGCCGGAGGAGACACTGAAGGAGACGTTATGAGACGCTGAGGACACCACGAGGGTAATAAACACTGCAGGAGGAGGCAGGAGGAGGAAGCAGGAGGAGACAGGAGGGAGGAGGTAGGAGGAGACAGGAGGAGGCGACAGGAGGAGGCAGGAGGAGACAGGAGGAGGCGACAGGAGGAGGCGACAGGAGGAGGTGACAGGAGGAGGCGACAGGAGGAGACTCTTGTCCCTCAGACCCTGGTCTCGCCTCCCTGTTAAACCTCACAGGTGTTTAACTCTTGCTCGCCGTCACAAACGTGGCGTTGGCGTCTCCTGGCGTCGGCCGCACAGAGTCACCTCCGAGCGCCGCGTTTGAGACGTTCATCACTCAACCTGACACCTTTATCTCTGCATCAGAGCGTCACGTGTGGACGATCCACAGGCGCGAGGTCGCCCCCTTTGGCCTGGATGAGTGACAGGAGCTTTTATTACCACAGAGTAAGAAACAGCTCTGAGCCACGGCACTTTAATCTAAGGAGGATGCGTCCTACAGAGGCTTTACAGCTCTGAGCCACGGCACTTTAATCTAAGGAGGATGCGTCCTACAGAGGCTTTACAGCTCTGAGCCACGGCACTTTAATCTAAGGAGGATGCGTCCTACAGAGGCTTTACAGCTCTGAGCCACGGCACTTTAATCTAAGGAGGATGCGTCCTACAGAGGCTTTACAGCTCTGAGCCACAGCTCCTCACCCTAACTCTACGGGAGTGCCCCTCTACCCTGTGGAGGAAACTCATTTCTGCCAATTGTATCTTGTCCTTTCAATCATTACCCAGAGCTCATGACCACAGGTGAGGGCAGGAACATAGACTGACCGGTAAATCGAGAGCTTTGCCTTTGGACTCAGCTCCATCTTTACTACGACAGACCGATACAGCGACCGCTGCACCAATCCAACTGTCAATCTCACAGTCCGCGAGATACTTGAACAGACAAGCAGAAGATCAAGGAACGTCACCTGGACCGACATTACCGGGGCCCCACCCTGGAGCCAGGCCTGAGGTGGGTGCTCAATAGTGAGCGCCTGACAGCCGGGTCTTTCCCCACGGGGCCCGGCCAGGCTCAGCCCAAAGGAGCGATCCATGAAAGGCTGGTGAGAGAGATCTGGGTGGCAGTCGAAGGCAGAGTCCTCAACAACCGGATCTCCAGACATGGAGACTGGCTCTGGGGACATGGAATGTCACCTCATTGGTGGGGGAGGAGCCTGAGCTCACAAATTTGTCCATAACAAACACCATGTTCGAGCACAAGGGTGTCAATCAGTGCACGTGACCCCAGGACACTCTAGGTCAGATGTCGATGATCGACTTTGTCGTCGTGTCATCTGACCTCAGGCCGTGTGCTTTGGAGACTCGGGTGAAGAGAGGTGCAGAGCTGTAGAGCACCACCTGGTGGTGAGGTGGATTCACTGGTGGAGGAGGAAGGACAGACCTGGCAGGCCCAAGTGTATCCCTGATCCCGGGGGAGGCTGGGGACATGAACTCTGAGTGGGCCATGTTCTCAGCATCTATTCTCGATGCGGCTGCTCGTAGCTGTGGTTGTAAGGTCTGCGGTGCTTGTCACAGCGGCAACCCCTGAACCCGGTGGTGGACACCGGAAGTAAGGGATGTAAGGTAAGTAAGGTTATTGAGCCTTGTTGGCTTGTGGGACTCCTGGGGCAGCTGACGAGTACCGGCGGCTTATGCGGCCGCAGAAGCAAAAACTCGGGGTTGGGAGGAGTTCGGGGAGGCCATGAGGAGGACTATCGGACGGCCTCAGAGATTCTTGGAAACCGTCTGACGCCTCAGGAGGGGGAAGCAGTGCTTCACCAACACTGTTTACAGTGTTGGTGAAGAGCTGCTGACAAATGGGGATGTTGCCGGGCGGTGGAAAGAATACTTTGAGGATCTCCTCAATCCCACAGTCATGTCTTCAGAGGTAGAAGCAGAGACTGGGGACCCGGAGGTGGACTTATCCATCACCCTGGCTGAAGTCATTGAGGTGGTTGGCCAGCTCCTCGTGGCAAGGCCCCGGGGTGGATGAGATCTGTCTCGAGTACCTCAAGTCTCTGGATGTTGTGGCGCTGTCTCGACTGACACATCTTTGCAACATGACGTGGCGGTCGGGGACAGTCCCTCTGGACTGGAAGACCGGGGGTGGCGGAGGGTGTGTTCCAACTACAGGGGAATCACACTCCTCAGCCTTCCTGGTGAGGTCTATGCCAGGGACTGGAGAGAAGAATCTGACCTCAGACTCAGGAGGAGCAGTGTGGTTTCTCCATCGGGTTCTTGAGGCTCATGGGAGTTTGCCACAGTCCACATGTGTTTTGTGGATCTGGAGAAGGCATTCGACCGTGTCCCTCGTGATGGGTGGTGCTCCGGGAGTATGGGGTCCGGGGCCCTTCGCTAAGGCCAAAAGTCACCCATGGACTTAAAGCTGTGAGACGTGAAGCCCATCAGTACTGTGGTGGTCCTGATGTCACACACACACATAAAAAATGTCACTAACTGCACAGACCTATACTAAGTCACAAGTTTGAGTTTGACATGACCTGGAGCACACGCAGGCTCCCCACATTTAACCCTACAACTTTATCAACAATGAGTCTCATAAATCAATTTAACCATGAAGCTTAATCACTAATTTGGTCTGGACCACAGAGCGTATGAAGAAGTGACTGAGTGAACGTGACGTCACCACAGCATCCGGCTCCAAATGAAGCTCATCGAGGCTAACAGTTATAGCTGCTAATGTGAAGCAGAGTTGTGTATTAGGAATTCTGATCGTGAGTATCATAGCAACCAAAGAGCCAATCAGGGGAGAGGCTGTTGAAGGTAACGCCCCTTCCCGCCCACACCGCTGGTTTAACAGGGAGCTTAGCAACGCTGTCAATCAAACCTGTTGCTAACGCTAACAGGAGCGACGTTGGGGAAAGAAGGACCTGATTTGTCTGTTATTAATGTTCATATCTTGATTTACAGACACAATAGTGAAATAAAAACCCCAGGATCATGTCGAGGGTTAATACGAACATTTAAGACCAGAATGACAAGTCGAAGGAGCAGGGACAGAGAGAGAGGACAGATTTTACACAGAAAGTGAATTGAAACTGAAAGTGTGCTCATGACCACTTCCTGTTTGCAGGTTAGCTCTGTGCACTCATATGGACATAGGCCCCCCCCCCACTCGCACACACACATGCACACACACACACACACACCCCCACCCACACACACACACACACACATTTACTCCACAGCATGAAAATAATCCAGTGTTTGCAGGTTTCCAGGGCGACGTGCTTCCACAGTGGCATCACCAGAGAACACATCCATTAGCACATTAGCATCGGCATTCCTCAGAACAGTCTAAGAGCGGCTAAGTGTGCGGCTAATGCCTGACGTGAGAATACAGCAGATTCATGGACGGTCCTTGGCCCAGAGTGCAGCAGGGCACGAGCTACACACAGACACAACAAGACACAACAACGCACAACAACACATCAGGACAGATACAAGCACCGCGCTGAAGACACGTGTCAAACTGGAGCCAAATGCCAAGAGCCAACACCAGGGACTTGCCTTCAGACTCTATTACTCTAATGATGTGATGAAGCTCTGGCTCAGGCTGGAGTCTCTGTGTTTGGACAATGATCCTCTGAACAGGTTTAGTCTCATGTAACGGGTTTAAAGTTAAAGTAATTAGACCTGTCAACATCCATAACACACTCTGAGCTTTAGTTCATATTTCAGTCTCAAAAATCTAATGAGGTCAGAGGTCAGAGGATCATCCCTCTCTCTGAGCTGTGGACGTGTGTTTGACCCACGTGAGACAAAGTCAGTCCTGAGACAAAGCAGCGAAACATAAAGAGACTCAACAGGTCCTGGAGGTAAAGACACAAGTGTGTTCAGAGTTTAAGCAAGAGGACAGGACCCTGACCCAGGACAGGACCTCTGACCCAGGACAGGACCCTGACCCAGGACCTCTGACCCAGGACAGGACCTCCGACCCAGGACAGGACCCTGACCCAGGACAGGACCCTGACCCAGGACCCCTGACCCAGGACAGGACCCTGACCCAGGACAGGACCCTGACCCGCGCGTCCAGCCCCTGTCCTCTCTCAGTGGAGTTGGACCTTCTGTGCTGAGATGTTTTCATCTTTAGTTCTGATTTCGTGCGCGTGCTCGTGTCGTGCTGTAGTGGCACAGACGCACGAGGCGCCGCTGGCCCCGGTCTCAGGGCTGCGACAGGGTCTGCACCAGAGCCAGAACTACGCGGGAATAACACGTGGAAGCGCGGAGACACGCACGCACTCACGCACGCGCGCACACACACCCCTACACACACACACACACGCTGGATGTGGTTTTACTGCAGCGCACGTGCCTCAGACCCGCGTCAGCTCCTGTGACGCTGAACAGGTTTGTGGACGTAAACTGACGAGAATGAGCCGTAAAACGTGAAAGTCGTGAGTCACGAGTTAAAACTACAACCAGCGTCAACTCCGCAGTGAGGCGCAGGAACAAAGTTCCACCTGGAACAGAGAAAGTGAAGCGCACTGTGCGCGTGCATCACCAAACTTCTCCAACAGAACAAACACAAGACACAGACACAGCAGAGCTAACCTTCCACTGCGCTCTCCATGGGTCAGGCCCGCTCTGTCTTTACGCAGCGCAGGTGAGAGTCTGTGGCATCCTGACCCACACGCTCCAGCTCTGCGGCGGAGACACTTGGAGAAGAAAAGTAGATCCTCGGCGTAGAGCGGAGCCCGGCGCACAGAGAGCCGTCAACAATAGAACAAAGTGAAGCAGAGCGCGCGGAGAGGCGGAGAGAGAGCGCACTACTCCTGCCATCAGCCCCTCCTCTCAGCGCGCACAGACGCGCATTTTCCACTGTCCAAGTGAAGCTCCAGCCTGCGGTAAAAAGACAAATGCCACGGAGCGCGCACGTGCCGCCGGTAAACAGCCCTGATCTCCGTTTGGCCGCGTCCTCCAGCCGCGCTCGTGCTCGTGTTTCTCAGCTCACACTCGTGCACAGGACTATCGTGGCGCTTCAACTGGTGGTGCCGTCGCGTGAGCCGGCTCCGCGCTCTCTTTATTCCGGCTCTTTTCGGTCGCTCAGAGCCGCGGCTCAGTGTTTGTGGCTTTGACTTAGGCAAACACGCCCACAGTGGCTCATTGTGCGCGCGGGCTGCCGCGTGTCACGCCAGTGTACTACAGGCTCCAGGCTCCACAGACACTGTTGTTTGCGCACAGGGTCAGTATGGCGCGTTCAGGGGCTTCCTCTGATCATCTGGAGACTTTATCTGAGTCTTTTGTTTGGAGAACGAGAGCGCGGTGCGGCTCTGATATCTGCTGTCTTGCCCGTGGCTCCGTACCTGCAGTGCTGCAGAGAAAAGCGCCCCTTCCCCCACTCTGCATTATGACAAATCAAGGCAGGCAGCTGTTCCATTAGCACATTACAGCTCGAGTCCATATAACATCACCGCTGCGGAGGAGCAGTGAAATATGTCCGCTGTGTCAACAGTCTGTCAGCGAGCGAAAGGGTTAAAGAAGTGTGCTCTGTGCGCGGGATAGTGTCACTCTGTGTTTGGGATTTAGCCATCACTGTTCCATTATATGAGGCGCGCTGCTTTGCACGCCTAATTACACCTGCCCCACTTATCAAAAGTTCCTAAGATCCAGAAACATTTGAGTTTTCTTCCACCAGCAGCAAAATATCTGCAAAAAATCTGCAAAATCTCCGCACTGGAGAGTCGCTGTCCGCGGCTCTGGTGCTGAATCCAGACGCGGGTTTTGGACATGATGGACCTTATGAACAACAGTGATTTGTGACAGAATTCTTGTAAACGCCTTTACCTGGACTTTTATGCAATAATCAAAATGGTCTCTTACTATTGTGTTCTGAGGAAACAGCTCTGATTCTGAACATGTTTAGGCTCAAGAGAAAAGAACAACACTGAACAGCATCTGTGGCAAAAACAGAGAATTCTTAAGGAACCAAAGGGTTAATAAAAGTAAGGTAATAGGGTGGGCTGTTTTCCCTCAGACATCAGCTCCTCCTTAAGTGCTTCTGTGAATGGGGCAGTGAGACACTGGGCATGAATGGAGACTTCTTCCTGGTTCTTCCTCCAGCTCAGGATTACTCACTCCCTCAAGGGCCGTCTGCAATGCAGCTGTCCTATGTGCCCTAGTTTATACTGTCAGAGCGCTGCAGCAGGCTCCAGCCGCACACACAAACACACACTCATCACAAAACACAACAAACAGCTGCACAGCCACATCTTTAACACGAGCGTCGTTATCACGTTTCACTTCATTTATTATTTATACATTTATCTGAATCATACGTAAAAGTGACAGTTTGTGCACACACGTGTAAACCTGGACTGATTTTACAGAATAATCAGACCAATAGGAGCTGGTCGAGTCCTACCGTCCAGAGAGAGCCAGTCGTGTTGGGAGGAGGGCAGTGAAGGCAGCGCTCGGGCCTTGTACTCAAACACCACAGAGTTGGAGATGATCTGGTTACTCACAGCCACCTGGAGAGTGACCAGTCCTGTGTCGTGGGCTGTGGACAGTTTACAGTGGACATTAGTGTGTTTATCTGTTGATACGATGGACATTATGAGAACACGTCCTGTACCTGGACAGTAGCAGCGCAGCACTCCGGGCTGGATGAGAGACGCAGGGACTGAGATCTGGTCAAACAAACAGCTGTAGTTGGAGCTGGCCTCCTGCCAGGGGCCAGTGATGAGCACCTTTACCCCTCCCTGTTAACCACAACAAAATGATATTTAATCACTGCTCCGGTGTCTCCATGTGCCTGGTGTTCTGCTGCCATCTACAGTTTCAAACCAGGTATTACACCCAGCCCAGAAAATACATTTGAAAGAATGTACTCTGGCGCCATCATGTGGTGAGACAGTGTAATAAAACTGTGCTGATGTTTTTAATTTGAACTGTAACTTCATAAAGAGAAGTGTGTGAACAGCAGCAGGTCTGAGCAAGAAAACACTTAAAGAACCAAACGATTCAGACGAGTCTGACTCTTTCTAGAAATCATTTTAAGAAACTCTCCACAGGAGGCAGTGTACACACTTCTGTACACACACTTCTGTAAACACACTTCTGTACACACACTTCTGTACACACACTTCTGTACACACACTTCTGTACACACACTTCTGTACACACACTTCTGTACACACACTTGTACACTGTGTACATGCTTCTGTGTACATGCTTGTGTATACGCACTTCTGTATTCACACCTCTGTGTACACACTTCTGAGTAAATACTACTGAGTATACACTTCTGTTTCCACCCTTCTGTATACACGTTTTTGTATACACCAGACATGGGCAAACTATGGCTCAGGGGCCACACTTGGCTCTTTGGGATTATGAATCCGGCCCGACAAACTTGACCAAATTATATTAAAATAGGTCAGGGTAAACCTTATTCAATTTTACCTTTTCAACAAGTTGTTGATCTTTGGGCACATGATAAAACTGAATGTGAGTTTTTGTGATGCGTTTATTTAACTGAAATTTAACAAATTAATTATTAATTAAATTAATGCATTTGGAAAACAATTTGTACAATGAGCCTTGCATGTTTTGCTACATGTTACAGTCGGAATACACACTTTTTATACAAACTTCTACGTACACACTGCTGAGTACACGCATCTGTGTACACCGTTCTATATACTGAGTGCACACTTCTGAGTTATGTATACACACTTCTGTGTACACACTTCTGAGTACACACTTCTGTATAAACACTCCAGTATACACACTTCTGAGTACACACTTCCGTATACACACTTCTGAGTACACACTTCCGTATACACACTTCTGAGTACACACTTCTGTATATACACCTCTGTGTACACACTTCTGAGTACACACTTCTTTATAGACACTTCTGAGTACTCACTTCTGTGTACACACTTCTGAGTACATACTTCTTTATAGACACTTCTGAGTACACACTTCTGAGATAATACTTCTGTGTACACACTTCTGACTACTCACTTATGTATACACACTTCTGAGTACACACTTCTGTATATACACCTCTGTGTACACACTTCTGAGTACACACTTCTTTATAGACACTTCTGAGTACTCACTTCTGTGTACACACTTCTGAGTACACACTTCTTTATAGACACTTCTGAGTACACACATCTGAGATAATACTTCTGTGTACACACTTCTGACTACTCACTTATGTATACACACTTCTGAGTACACACTTCTTTATAGACACTTCTGAGTACTCACTTCTGTGTACACACTTCTGAGTACACACTTCTTTATAGACACTTCTGAGTACACACTTCTGAGATAATACTTCTGAGTACACACTTCTGAGTACACACTTCTGTGTACACACTTCTGAGTACACACTTCTGTATATACACTTTATGTACACACTTCTGAGTACACACTTCTGAGTACACAGTTCTTAGTACACACTTCTGTATACACACTTTATTTACACACTTCTGAGTACACACTTCTGAGTACACACTTCTGAGTACACAGTTCTTAGTACACACTTCTGTATACACACTTTATTTACACACTTCTGAGTACACACTTCTGAGTACACACTTCTGAGTACACACTTCTGAGTACACACTTCTGAGTACACACTTCTGAGTACACACTTCTGTATACACACTTCTGAGTACACACTTCTGTATACACACTTCTGTATACACACTTCTAAGTACACACTGCTGAGTACACACTTTTGTATACACACTTCTGAGTACACACTTCTGTATACACACTTCTGAGTACACACTTCTGAGTACACACTTTTGCATACACACTTCTGAGTGCACACTTCATTAGATGTACTCAGACGTGTGCACTGAGTACATCTAATGAAGTGTTAATTTAACATTAACACTGAGTTGAAACATGTTTTATCTGCCTCTAAACCCTGTGATTTACGTGATTTTAAATCGTGACCTTTGGTTAATGTGTAAAGGTGTAATGTGTCACGTGACCTACCTCAGGATAGGACCACTCTGGGGAGTAGTCTGTGACCATAAAGAGGCGTCCCGTGGCCTGGAGCATTCCCAGAGTTCCCTGGGCCACAGCTGCATTCACGACCTCTGCTACATTCATGTAGGACAGTGCACCGGGCTCTCCAGCAGCGCCTCCTCCTCCGGTCCCTCCGCTCAGAGACTGAGGACTGCAGCACGGCTGAAGACAGAGGTCTGAGGAGCTGTACCCGGCGCCTCGGGCCTCTCCGTCCTCCTGGCCTTGAGGGGGCGCTCCGTTGGTCGTGTTCTGAGTCTCTGAGCATTGCGAGGTCACGAGCTGGTGCGCGTAGAGCGCCCCTCCCCCCGCCATGGCCGTTCCGCTGCCGTCCACCGAGATGAAGTCGTTGATGAGGTCAGAGAACTGATTCCCAAAAGAGATGTCGAAGTGATCGAGGTTTATGTCCATGCCGGACGCGCCGCCGTTATTGGAGTTGCTCAGACTGTTGTGGTTGTACAGACCTTGGACCATGGCTGAGCCCTGGAGCAGAGGCTGGAGCTGCTGCTGCTGAGAGCGTCCACCTCCGTCACTGCTGGTGTTTCCGTTGTGGATGTTCTCAGCGCCTCCAGAGCCGTCCGTGGTCTGCTGCAGATAGTGCTCGGTGACTCCTCCGTCGCCGTTTCCGGCTCCGCACGCCTGAATGTGATCTCCGGCGGTGCCGTTTTCTGAAGTCCCGCTCTGAGCCGAGTTGACGTTGTTTTGTTGCTCTAAACCCACCACCTCTTCGTGCTCAGAGCCCAAACCGGGGAAGGAGCCCTGGTACTGCAGCAGCTGCAGAGAGCCGCTCTGGCTCCCCTCTGCGGGGGAGCCTCCGTTACAGTTGGCTCTGTGCTGCCCCTGGTGGTGGTGGTGGAGGTGACTGTTGCTGCTGGGAGAGTCGCTCATATAGGCCCCAGAGTCGTGGTTGTGCTCCATCAGGTGAGGTTTCTGCCCCAGGTTGGGGCGGCCCTGCTGGGGGTGACTGTTCTGAGACGCATCCTGGAGGAAGAAGCTTGGTGACTGGTTCTGGTGCTGCATGTGGGGGCTGGTCATGGACTGACCGTAGCTGACCGCGGCGGCGGTGGAGGTGTATTCCTGCTTAGCGTCGATGGCGCTGAAGTCCATCTGTTCCAGAGTGGTGCTTGGGCTCAGACCTCCACCAGAGGGCAGCAGAGAGCCCGCTGTGGCCAGAGCCAGGCCGGTCTGACCCGAGCCAGCCCCCGATGACACTCCGCTGCCACAGCTCACTACTGCCCCCACCTGGTAGCCGCTCTCCTTGGCCAGTTGCTGCTCAAACGACGTGTCCTCAGTCTTGATGTTTTTCACCAGGGCGGAGTTGTAGCTGTAGCTGCTGTCGGAGAGGGGGGACTGCTGAAGCCCGTTGGTGTTACTGGTGCCGTTTGAGGAGGAGTTGGAGGAGGAGTTGCCCTCGGTCTTTAAAGCGCTGCCCCCGTAGGTCTGCCCCTGTTTGGGGTTGTTTAGAAAGCAGTCGGGGTCAAAGTTCATATTAGTCTCTGGGATTTTGAGGCCACCTGAGTCCAGACTACTGGACAGCACCAGCTCCTCCGAGACGCCCGCCGAGGACAACATGGAGAGGTCCGCCGTCGCAGAGCCGGGCTCCCCTCCCCCGGGGAACGCGAACTTATGCACCAGGCCCTGGGCGGAGCCGTCGGGGCCCATCAGGTGGGAGTTGGGGCCCGCGGTGGGAGATATGCTGTAGACCGGGTCTCCGGTCACCTCCGACATGAACACGCTCTGAGACAGACCGGACATGACCGACGCCACGTGACCCATGCCCGTGACCACGGGGCTGTCGGCCAGGTCGGGGTCGCTGTTCAGACCGCTGCTGATGGGGGAGTTCTGCGTGGTGTCGGGGACCTCCACCTGGTTGGAGGAGGACACCTCTGTGCTGTTCTGGTGGAGCAGCACAGGTTTATGCACTTTCCCGTTGCGTTTCTCTCTGGTGCCTCCTCCGGCTCCGGAGCCTTTTCCTCCTCCATGGGAGCTGTGCTCAGTTTTACCCTCGGACACGTCGTTGTTCTGGACCTCGGAGTGGGCGCTGTATGCCCCCGAGCGCGGCTCCACTTTGGGGGAGATGATGCGGTGTTTGGAGCTGTTGCATTTGTGGTGGACACTGCTGCCGGCTCCTGCAGGAACAAGACAGAAAGAGTGAATAAAACTGTGTGAGTGATCCACAGAGCAGAGTGATACATCTGAAAATACACCAATGATACTACTACTGTAATACTACTGTAATACTACCGTAATACTAATGATACTACTGTGATACTAATGACATTACTACTGTAATACTAGTGATAATTTTCTCAAATATTATGACATTATCAAATACTTATAAATACTCAAATATTACTCATGTCTGTTTTATTCTTAAATTCATTCTCTCAGACACATTTTCTCTAACTTGATATTTCCACAGAGGCACGTTCAGAGTGTTTAGGTCAGAGTAAACCCGCGGACACAAACCCGCGTCACGTACCCAGAGTGCCCGTGCAGAGGCAGTTGTGAGTGCGAGGAGGAGGCTTCGTTTGGTGACTGTCCAGAATCTGCTGCACGAGCTGCTCCACCGAGAAACCAGAACTGCTGTTTCCATTACTGCAAGTCCACTTGATGCCATGGACTGAGAGAGAGACAGAGGGACAGAGAGACAGAGGGACAAAGAGACAGAGAGACAGAGGGACAGAGAGACAGAGGGACAAAGAGACAGAGAGACAGACAGAGAGACAGAGGGACAGAGAGACAGAGGGACAGAGAGACAGAGGGACAGAGAGAAAGAGAGACAGAGGAACAGACAGAGAGACAAAGAGACAGAGAAACAGACAGAGAGACAGAGGGACAGACAGAGAGACAGAGGGACAGACAGAGGGACAGAGAGACAGAGGGACAGAGGGAAGGAGGGACAGAGGAACAGACAGAGAGACAGACAGAGGGGACAGAGGGACAGACAGAGACAAAAGGACAGAGGGAGGAGAGAGCAGAGGACACTTTACATCAGAGACTCTTGGGACATAGAGGACACAAACAGAGGTTCATTTAAAGTCCGTCTGGTCAAACACAAAACTTTTATGTTATTAAAGCGTTTGTTTGTTTTTTTTTTTGTTTTTTTTAGAATTTTAGAATTTTAGAATAAAAAAAAGTTTTAGATTGAGTTCAGGGGCTTCAGTTCAGCTTCAGAGAGCAGAGTCAGAGCTGCGTCTGGCGCCCTCTGCTGGAGGAAAAGTGAGTGAAACAAAAAGGGAAGAAAATAAGAAACAGCTCAGTACAGACACAAAGATCAGAGTCACAGAGCTCGAGTGTTAATAATAATAATAATAGTAATAATGATAATAATAATAATAACGATAATAATAATAATGATAATAATAATAATAACAATAACAATAATAATAATGATAATAATAATAATAATAACACTCAAAGATGCTTCAGAAAACAATAATAAAAGACTGAGTGAAAGAAAATTAATGAAAAGATTTACACAGAAAAACAACAACATATTGTCTCCATACAACTCCTGTGCTGTGGCTGGAGAGTGCCCCCTGGTGTCTACATCAGTGAACTGTCACTCTCTGCCTGACTGAATGTGTGATCTGACCAATGACACGGCTCAGAGAAAGAAAAAAAGAGAGAGAAAAGGATGGAGGGAGAGGAGGAGACTGAGAGACACGGAGCTGGAAACATGGAAACAGTTTGTGCTCAGAGACGTGTTCAACATCAGAGAAAAACTGTTATTATTATTTTATCAGTGCAAAATTTTGAACAATCGAACTAAAACATGTGACGTCAAATCGTAATCGAGAAACACATCTGGAGACCCTGACACACTGCTCCTGACACACTGCTCCTGACACACTGCTCCTGACACACTGGTCCTGTCAAACCGCTCCTGACACACTACTCCTGTCACACTCCTCCTGCTCCTGTCACACTGCCCCTGTCACACTGGTCCTGACACACCGGTCCTGACACACTGGTCTTGACACACTGCTCCTGACACACTGCTCCTGACACACTGGTCCTGTCACACTGGTCCTGACACACTGGTCCTGTCACACTGGTCCTGACACACTGGTCCTGACACACTGGTCCTGACACACTGGTCCTGTCACACTGGTCCTTTCACACTGGTCCTGACACACTGGTCCTTTCACACTGGTCCTGACACACTGGTCCTGACACACTGCCCCTGACACACTGGTCCTGTCACACTGGTCCTGTCACACTGGTCCTGTCACACTGGTCCTGACACACTGGTCCTGTCACACTTGTCCTGTCACACTGGTCCTGACACACTGGTCCTGTCACACTGGTCCTGTCACACTGGTCCTGACACACTGCCCCTGACACACTGGTCCTGACACACTGGTCCTGTCACACTGGTCCTGTCACACTGGTCCTGTCACACTGGTCCTGACACACTGGTCCTGTCACACTGGTCCTGACACACTGGTCCTGACACACTGGTCCTGACACACTGCTCCTGTCACACTGGTCCTGACACACTGGTCCTGTCACACTGGTCCTGACACACTGGTCCTGACACACTGCTCCTGTCACACTGGTCCTGACACACTGGTCCTGTCACACTGGTCCTGACACACTGGTCCTGTCACACTGGTCCTGTCACACTGGTCCTGTCACACTACTTCTGTCTGTGGTTCATAGAAACATTATAATATTTTTTTCTGTGGGTTAAAGTTGAAGTTTGAAGTGAATGAAATAAAAGTGATTCACAAATGAAGTGTTTTTCTCGTTTTTTCCGTCTCTTTTCCATCTTTTTCTGAGTCTGTTTTTTACACTCGTCTTTTATTGACCAGTGACTCTTTTATTATTTGCTTTTCTCTGTTAAATCCACAGTTTTTTGAAGAGTCAGAGGTGATAAACTTTGTTACTTAAAAACAGAAGTTGTTATAAAAAAGTATCCATGACTGTTTGAGTAATGTAGAGATCTCCCCCTGACCCTCTGACCTTTACATTTGACCCTTCAGCCCCTCAGGACACCTCCTCAGGAGCAGGAGGAGCACATGCTCTTGGTCAGGACTGGAGGATTTGACCTGTTCTGTTTTGAGTTGATGAAACCCACAGACACAGGCAGAACATGCAAACTCCACAGAAAGACCTGGGGATTGAACCCACAACCCTCTGTCTGTGAAGTGTGAAAGCTCAACTACTGCTGAGGTTTTATAACTTTACAAAAGCAAGACACAAAACAACAGACTACAACTTCACAAACCTGATACAATGTGCAGTCGTGTGACTGAAGGAGCAGGGACTTAGCACAGAGAGCAGGGACTCAAAAACACTGACTCTTAAAACTCAGTCTAAAAGGTCACATGGAGATCTGACCCAAAGAACGACCTGAGCTTTAAAGAAAAATGTACGAGGTGTGTGAGGGCATCAGGTTTAAATAACTGAAACATGGGACTTGAAGCCAAAGCCTCTGACAGACTGTGTCACATGTGTAAAGCTCTAATGCGGAACATCACACGTCCACTGCACTGAGGCTCTTGTCTCTGAGGACAGTTTGTCTCTGAGTGAAGCCTCATCACAACAGAGGAGGCTCCGACGAGAGGAGGCTCCGACAGAGGAGGCTCCGACAGAGGAGGCTCCGACGAGAGGAGGCTCCGACGAGAGGAGGCTCCGACGAGAGGAGGCAGGTTTGCTCCAATGAGAGGAGGCTCCTGCTCAAACGAGAGGGACACTGCTGGACTCGAGTGCGTCTCATCTGCTCCTGTGTCTGAAAGAATCAGAGTCTAATCCAAACTCTCCATCTCAGCTCCATTTGTCCAAACGCTCTCCTCTTTTCCTCTTCCCTCTCCTCTTTCCTCTCCTCTCCTCTCTCCTCTTCCCTCTCCTCTCCTCTCTCCTCTTCCCTCTCCTCTCTCCTCTTCCCTCTCCTCTCCTCTCTCCTCTTCCCTCTCCTCTTCCCTCTGCTCTCTCTGTCCAAATCCGTCCTCCTCGTGGGGCGTGTGTTCGCCGTCTTCCCCTGGGGCGGGTGGTGTTGACGTGTCGTTAGCGCCGTGTCGTCCTGTCTGCTCCGTTCACTCAGGGTTATGTTCCAGAGCGGAGCAGACACGAGCGGAGCCAGAACGTCTGACCTCGCCGCCCCCGGCACCGCCACCACAGCCCCCGAGTGCCCCCGAGTGCCACCCCGCCGTCCCCGATGAGAGCGTCCTGTCACGGCTGGACTCACACGCCGCTTCACACGGGCGACTGTTTGGACGTGTTAGAGCACAGGCCGTCACCACAGAGACCACGGCTGCAGAATGTGTGGAGGTGGAGGTGCTGGTGGAGGTGGAGGTGGTGGTGGAGGTACTGGTGGAGGTAGAGGTGCTGGTGGAGGTGGTGGTGGTGGTGGAGGTACTGGTGGAGGTGGTGGTGGAGGTGGTGGTGGAGGTACTGGTGGTGGTGGAGGTACTGGTGGAGGTGCTGGTGCTGGTGGAGGTGCTGGTGGTGGAGGTGCTGGTGGAGGTGGTGGTGCTGGTGGAGGTGCTGGTGGAGGTGGAGGTGCTGGTGGAGGTGGTGGTGCTGGTGGAGGTGCTGGTGGAGGTGGTGGTGCTGGTGGAGGTGGAGGTGCTGGTGGAGGTGGTGGAGGTGCTGGTGGAGGTGGTGGAGGTGCTGGTGGAGGTGGTGGCGCTGGTGGTGGTGTTGGTGGAGGTGGAGGTGGTGGTGGAGGTACTGGTGGAGGTGGAGGTGCTGGTGGAGGTGGTGGTGGTGGTGGAGGTACTGGTGGAGGTGGTGGTGGAGGTGGTGGTGGAGGTACTGGTGGAGGTGGAGGTGCTGGTGGAGGTGGTGGTGCTGGTGGAGGTGCTGGTGGAGGTGGAGGTGCTGGTGGAGGTGGTGGTGCTGGTGGAGGTGCTGGTGGAGGTGGTGGTGCTGGTGGAGGTGCTGGTGGAGGTGGTGGTGCTGGTGGAGGTGGTGGCGCTGGTGGTGGTGTTGGTGGAGGTGCTGGTGGAGGTGCTGGTGGAGGTGGTGGTGCTGGTGGAGGTGATGGTGGAGGTGGAGCTGGTGCTGGTGGAGGTGGTGGTACTGGTGGAGGTAGAGGTGCTGGTGGAGGTGCTGGTGCTGGTGGAGGTGCTGGTGGAGGTGGTGGAGGTGCTGGTGGAGGTGGTGGAGGTGCTGGTGGAGGTTGTGGTGCTGGTGGTGGTGTTGGTGGAGGTGCTGGTGGAGGTAGAGGTGCTGGTGGAGGTAGAGGTGCTGGTGTTGGTGGAGGTGCTGGTGGAGGTGGTGGTGCTGGTGGAGGTGCTGGTGGAGGTGCTGGTGGAGGTGGTGGAGGTGCTGGTGGAGGTGCTGGTGGAGGTTGTGGTGCTGGTGGTGGTGTTGGTGGAGGTGCTGGTGGAGGTGGTGGTGCTGGTGGAGGTGATGGAGGTGGAGGTGTTGGTGGAGGTGCTGGTGGAGGTGTTGGTGCTGGTGGAGGTGATGGAGGTGGAGGTGTTGGTGGAGGTGGTACTGGTGGTGGTGTTGGTGGAGGTGGTGGAGGTGCTGGTGGAGGTGGTGGAGGTGCTGGTGGAGGTTGTGGTGCTGGTGGTGGTGTTGGTGGAGGTGCTGGTGGAGGTGGTGGTGCTGGTGGAGGTGATGGAGGTGGAGGTGTTGGTGGAGGTGCTGGTGGAGGTGATGGAGGTGGAGGTGTTGGTGGAGGTGCTGGTGGAGGTGTTGGTGCTGGTGGAGGTGGTGGAGGTGGAGCCCAGGGTGAAGCCTCTGTGTTTTGTTCCTGTGAGTTTCATGTTTAGTTAAAGTTTGTGCTGTGAGTTTGTGTTTTTTTCATTAAATTTGTTCAAATCAAACTGAACTTTTACTGTTAAACATTCCACTTTTTTAAATGACAAAAACATTCAACCTGACGTCTCATCGTCAGCGTCTGCAGTGATGCACGGGAGGAGCTCGGAGTAGAGCCGCTGCTCCTCCACGTGGAGAGGAGCAGCTGAGGCTCGGGCGTCTGCTCAGGACGCCTCCTGGACGCCTCCCTGAGGAGGTGTTCATGTCCCACCAAGAGGAGGCCTCGGGGAAGACCCAGGACACGCTGGAGGGACTATGTCTCTCTGGCCTTGGGGTCCCACCAGAGGAGCTGGAGGAGGTGTCTGGGGTGAGGGAGGTCTGTGAGTCTCTGTTCCCCGGAGAAGACGAAGAAAATGGATGACGTTAAATTTTAGAGTTTAGTGTTTTGTTTCTCCAAAAAGCAGAATCTCTCATTTGTGTCGACTCTTTCAAAACTGATCAAACTAAAATGTCCTAACGCCTCCACCACCTCCACCACCTGCACCTCCACCACCTCCACCACCTCCACCACCACGTCCACCACCACCTCCACCACCTCCACCACCTCCACCGCCTCCACCACCAGCCTCTGCAGCTCAGTGAGTGAATTGTGGAGGTTCTTTCACATGAGGCCTGTGCACATCCTGAGTCTGAGTCTGAGTCAAAACTGAACATTTAATCCAAACGTGAAGTCGACTTAAAGATGAATAAAATAAAATAAAAGTGACTCAGACCTGGAGACTCCAAAGTGTCACAGACTGAGACTCATGGGGCAGTAGACCAGAGCCTCCCAGTGCATCATGGGTAATGCCTCATCAAACACAGGGCGAGGAGAAGCAGGGAGAGGAGGAGCAGGGCGAGGAGGAGCGGGGTGAGGAGGAGCGGGGCGAGGAGGAGCGGGGTGAGGAGGAGCGGGACGAGGAGGATCGGGGTGAGGAGGAGCAGGGAGAGGAGGAGCGGGGCGAGGAGGAGCGGGGCGAGGAGGAGCGGGGCGAGGAGGAGCAGGGTGAGGAGCAGTCTCACACTGCTCCTCCTCATTATTTCCGCGTCTGGACGTGACGAGTCCAAACTCACGTCGACTCTGAGTCTTTGTTCTGGGAAATAAAATGAGCTCAACTGATCCAAAAAAGCCCAGATCTGCTCTGATGTTGTTTTGTGCCATAAAAATGTCACAGAGGCGAGAATTTATGAGCAGAAGAGGAAAAGGACGAGGATTTACTGCGTCTGTGGGACAGTATGAGATCATTTTAACATACACTTTAGTATCTGACACACACACACATCACCTCAGCACATATGTGAAATAATTAAATCCTGCTTCTTTTGAAAAGGCCAGTGAGTCGAACGTAAAATATTTAATAAAAGGAGCGATATATACATCCACATATAGGTCAGTTTATGAAATATGTATAAAGTGGTAAGAACATCTTTTATTAATAAAATAATGTGCGTGGAGTCAGATCTGTGCCACGTTTAAAGTGCAACAACGTGAGGAGTCCAGCAGATGGCAGTGTTGCTCCACCACAGAGCAGCAGCAGAGGAGCAGCCCAGAGGAATGAGGCTGAGATGGAGGGATAGAAGAAGAAGAGACGGAGCAGAGGGTCCGTCTGCAGCCCCTCGCTCTGTGGCAGCTCCGAGGCATCGCTCCTCGTCCCAACAACTACCAAAGTTAATGGCTTCACGCATTACTGCAAATGGATCTTGGTTTTTACATTAGAGCTGAGATGTAATGAATACAGTGAGCGGCTGCTGCTTAGTGAATGTCCCGGGGTAAAGCTTTATGTTAAAATAAAGCTGATCGCACACAGCCACTTTAGTCCTTCTAGTCTGGGCGGCCTGTTCAGTATGCAGAGTGTGTGTGTGTGTGTGTGTGTGTGTGTGTGTGTGTAGAGCTGCTGACACCTTCCTCGTACCTGGTCACATCACCTATAATTGGCTATTGGAGCATCAGTCAGAGGCGCCTGACACACCCACATCACACCGAGGGAGCGGCTCTCACATCTCCGTCTCCAGTCCGAGTCCCGCCATAAGACGCTAATATCACCAGACAAACGCGTCTATAGGCGGAGCGCACGTTTGAAAACATTACAGCGTTTCTCTGCGTCAGATGGAGCTGGAGGCAGGAGGATTCTGAGGAGGAATCAGCGTTTTCTGTGTCTGGATGCAGATGTTTGGAGCTGGTTTATGGGTCATATCTTTGTCATTATTGAGTTTATCCAAATGAAACAGAAACTGGCACAAAGTTGATGTGTTTTCTGTCCATACAAAGAAACTAAACTTCTATTCGTTTCACAAAAGCTTCAAAAATTAGCAGCATAATTCACTGTAAATGTGTGTAATTGTGTATAATTGTGTGTAAATGTGTGTAAATGTGTGTAAATGTGTGTAAATGTGTGTAAATGTGTGTAAATATGAGCCGTCAGCTGAACTTTTAACCAAACATTTACAAATCCAAAACAAATAAATGTACGTCACATTTTCAGTGTTTATCCAAACTGCAGATGATTCTACATTTGTGATTATTTCCTCTCCCAGAGTTAAACAAGCTCCGCCTCCTCCTCTCAAATGATGACATCATCAAATAAAAAACATCAACGCAACAAATAAAATATAGTTTTAAAAATCCCTCTTTCCTCCCTCTTGTTTTGTGAGACTAATAAAAACACAGAGCACGTCACACTGCATTAGAGGAGGATCAATCTGGAGATGGAGAGAGGGAGGAGAGAGGGGGGGAGAGGGAGGGGAAGAGACGAGGGGGAGAGGAGGGGGGGGAGAGAGGAGGAGAGGGGGAGAGGAGGGGGGGGAGGGAGGGAGGACGGGGGGAGGGAGAGAGGACGGGGGGAGCATGGGAGCAGGAGGGGAGGGGGGGAGCAATCTGGAGATGGAGAGAGGGAGGAGAGGGGGGAGGAGGGGGGAGGGAGAGAAGGGGGGGAGAGGGAGGAGGGAGGAGAGAGGGAGGGAGGGAGGGAGAGAGGAGGGGGAGAGGAGGGGGGAGGGAGAGAGAGGAGGAGAGGGGGAGAGGAGGGGGAGGGTGAGAGACGACGGGGGAGCATGGGAGGAGGAGGGGAGGGGGGGAGCAATCTGGAGATGGAGAGAGGGAGGAGGGGGGGAGGAAGAGGAGAGGGAGAGGAGGGGGGAGGGAGAGAGGAGGGGGGAGGGAGGAGCATGGGAGGAGGAGGGGAGCAATCTGGAGATGGAGAGAGGAAGGAGAGGGGAAGGGGAGAGGAGGGGGGGGAGGAGGGAGAGAGGAGGAGGGGGGGAGCATGGGAGGAGTGGAAGAGGGAGAGAGGGGAGGGGGAAGAGAGGGGGAGGGAGAGAGGAGTGGGGAGAGGGAGAGAGGGGAGGAGGAGGAGAGGGGGAGGAGGGAGCGAAGGAGGTGGAGAGAGGAGGGGGAGGAGGGGGGATCAATCTGAAGATGGAGAGTGGGAGGAGGAGGGGGGGAGATAGGGAGAGAGGGGAGTAGGAGGAGGAGGAGAGGGGGAGGGAGAGAGGGGAGGGGGAGAGAGGGGAGGGGGAGAGAGGGGAGGGGGAGCAATCTGAAGATGGAGAGAGGGAGGAGGAGGAGAGGGAGAAGAGGGAGGAGGAGAGGGGGAGGAACAGGAGTTGGTGGCAGGAGGGTAAAAAGGTGGGGGGAGGGAGGGGGGTGCGGGGCATTTGTGGTGAGTCAGAGATTTTGGCTCCATGTCCAGTGTGAATCGATAAACAGCGGCGTGTGGACTTCCTGCGCAGGAGGAGGCGTGCTGTTAAGGACGGCCTGACCTTTGACCCCCAAGAAAACAAGATGGCTCCTATAGAGAGGAGAGCGTCGACTGTAGAGAGGACGAGCTCACGAGAGAACATGTAAAGAGCACGACGCTGAAGATATTTATCAGGTTTATATGCGGCGTTTAAGTGTGTATAATATGTGACTTTTTGACGACACACAGCGGCGTTTAAATGTGTATAAATGTGAGATGGATCGATGGATTACTTCTTGATCGTTTACTCACACATGGGCTTGAGCTGACCGATCAGCTCCTCCTTCGTCCACTTGGCCCACTCCTTCTTGTCTGTATTGATGGAGCACAGGATGGGACCACAGGGTTTCCCACAATCCTCTATGGCGGGGACATTCAGATAGTGGACCAGCACGATGTCGGGGTTCTGCGGGACGGAGAGGACAGATTAAACCAAACGTGGAGATGAAGCGGCGCCGTCAGAGGAACAGCAGGAGCCGTAACGACGACACACACTTTACATTATTGATCCACTGCAATGACGTCACGCTGGAGCTGTTCTGCATGTGTGTTTATGACAGAATGTTGAGCAGTTACCACGGAGACACAATGCAAACATTAGCAAACACCGACAAAACGCTATAGCCTGAAAAATCTAGAAAAAAAAAGTTATTTAAAGAGCACACGTTCAGGAAAGTTAAGAGCTTGATTTTACACAAAAGCTTGACAGTGACTAACTGAAAAAAAAAGGACTGTTGCCATAGCGATTTGCAATTCAAAACAAAATATTTTATCCTTTGAATGGGGAAAAAGTCGTCAAAAAGTTGCGTCCAGCTGGAGGCTCAAACCCGTGAATAGAGTGACCACCTCCAGCTGCAGAAAGTGGGACAGTGTTGAATAGAGAAACATCGAGGGACGAACTCAGGTTTTATCAAAAAGCATCAAAGAAAGACTGGAATTCTAATAAGTGCCAAAATATTACAACCCTGAAACCAGAACATTCAAAAAACATGTTTCTATGTAAATCTCCATTTTTATAAAACTCATGAGGCACCAGTGGAAAACCAGAGACAGAGGACAAAACGGTTCTGCGGGACAAACTATCGACATCATCAGTCCTTCAGTTTACTTCAGTATTTAGACAAAAGGACGGGGGTGGAGTGTCTTGCTCAAGGACAGTAGATTATCATTGACCAGAGCAGAGACTGAACCTTCTACCTGTCTAAGGCTTCCCTCCTGGTCTGTGGGTCTGTGGAGCAGGTCTGTGGAGCGGAGGGCTCTGTGAGACTCTGTTGTTTCCCAAATGTTACAAACCTCTTCTTAAAATTAGTATTTGAATTACACTCGTGATTCAAAGGCCGATTTCAGGGATTTACAAAAAGACGTTTAGTTTGTGGCGCTGTGAGATGTGGCTACTGCTAATGCTAAAGCTAATGCTAGCATAAACACCACACTACTGGTTTATCATCAGCTTTTTGTGCATTTATTTCACTTCCTCTCTGTTGTGTTTTTGTGCATCTTTATATAACTGTTCTGGGTTTGACTTGCGTTCGCCGCCGTTTGCACTGGACATATTATATTTTCGATCTTTATCAGCGAGCGCCGCGCAGAGATAAACAGGAAACAGCTGTTGCGTTCGGACCCTCAGACGGGCCGGTTCACTTTAGACAGGCCCACGTCGGCCCACTCCAAAGAGGCCCAATGGAAACGAGGCTCATCTCCCCCATAACCACAGCCATAAAAACAAAAACAAATGTCATGAAACGTTTACGTTCACCGTGACAACAGTAACAACAGTAAGTGTGTGTGGGGTGTGTGTTTGACACTGTGCCCGCTTCCGTTTGTGCCCGCTCTTGTGTTGGTGCGCCCGCTCGTGTGTGCGCCCGCCCGTGTTTGTGCGCCCGCCGTAATTACACAGTGTCCTCATGTAACACACTTATGGCATTTTGTCAAGTCCTCCCACATGGCGAGTTGATGCCCTCAATTAACTGTGCCACTATTTACAGAGCGAAAACCCAACACTTTCCATCTGCAGACGGTTACTGGGTTACCTCTGCAAATCCACTCAATCCACCGCATTTGAATAATAGCTACAATTTAGAAAGAATATTTTGCAGGAGCGTTTTATGAACAGCGCCGCCACATTCACATAAACGCCGTGTTTGTTGTAGGTCTTATTGCATTCAATTTGTTCTAAGCATCTACTTGCCATTACGCCAGCGCAAATGTAATAGGCAAATGACCTCACACTGAACACAAAACAAATGCACGCCGCGCGCCGGACGGCCGGGCCGGCACGCGGCGCCGGCACGTGGCTAAACAAGACGTGAGAATCGACAAACCAACAAAGACCTTGATAATGAAAAATGCAGTGACAACATGTGTGTGAGAGTGCGGTTTGAGGCTTCATCAGGGCTAAGTGGGGAATAAATCAAAGCACGGCCACTGTACGAGCTCCGGCTCACTGCGGGACATTAATCTGATACACACACAGACGCACACAGACGCACACACACAGAGACACACACACATACACAGAGACACACAAACACAGGAACTGCTCCACTGTGTTTTTAAACTCCACACACCTTCAGTTCTAGAATAATTTGGATCATTTCAGTCCTGGAGTTGTCTCTTATCTCGACAGAACTAAAGGTAAAAGGAGGAGTTCACTTGAAAACTACCACTTGATGACATCACAAGGTGGAACAGAGCATTTTGAGCTTTGTAGATGTTACAGACTAATAATAAAATGAGAATGAAACAAACATGACTCCAGGTCTGTTTTTGAGGAGTGTTATAACATGGATAAAGAAACACTCACATCACAAACACGACGCCGCGTTTATGGCTAATAATTTTAATATTTTTACCATCACTTTTATCCTCCTGAAGCAAAACTATCTTAAAGTTGAAGGTTTTCTGTGTCAGCACAAAAGAAACCACATGAGTAAAGTTATTTCAAAATCAGATAAAGTGGAATCATTACAAAGGGCTCTGTGCACAGGAGCGCGTTAGCTAGCTCACTGCGTCTCAAAGCTAATAGTCACGTTTATTAAAATCGGAAAACATAAAATAAACAGCCTATTAAACTTCAAATTAATTAAAATAAAGACGACCCATTTATTTTTATGTGTCTAATACTTCAGGTTGAGCGGCTGTTTTAATATTTGCCTTAAAATTAGCATTAGCGTTAGCGTTAGCGTTGGATTGAGACAAAACATGTCTCTTTCTAAACACAGAAGTGTCTCTGGAGAAGTGTTCATTTTATTTTTGCTTTACACGTTGTCAGTGACATCCATCCACAGCTCCCTGTGAGTGACCCTCACCCCCGACCTCTGACCCCTGACCCACCTCTCCGTCCACTGTCTCATCTTTTTATTAATATTTAAGATCATGAATATTTATTAATTTTAGTATCTCAGCAAAAACATAAAATTACAATTGGACAGGAAGTAATGATGCTAACAGGAAGTAATGATGCTAACAGGAAGTAGTGATGCTGACAGGAAGTAGTGACACTAACAGGAAGTAGTGACGCTGACAGGAAGTAGTGATGCTAACAGGAAGTAGTGATGTACACATTGAGGGGAGCGCTGGCCTAATTCTAATTTGCAAACTTTGTGAACCTAATTTCAAACAAAACCATGATTCACTTTAATATTTTTGTTTATTTTGAGATTTCTTTGAAAAAATATGAACTGCACAAAAACGCTCGTCCTCCCAGTGACTTTAACATAATGAAAATGTGGAAGTGGGAAGTGTGAGTCTGAGTTCATTCTGATCGGTGATGTTTGGACGGAGGAGACACGGCGAGGTTTACGACGCCTCCAGATGGCGCCAGCAGCTGTGTCAACACGACACAGGCCCCGACTCTTTACACGAGAGCCAAAGGAGACGCTTCAGCGTGTGCAGCTCAACACGCACACGTTTGAGTCAACACAGGTAACGACGGGATGAGGACGAGCTCGGGACGGGGACGGGCTCGGGACGGGGACGGGCTCGGGACGGGGACGGGCTCGGGACGGGGACGGGCTCGGGACAAGAAGTGAAGAAACAGAGAATAATCTACAAAACTGAAACTAAATCACGTGACCAGGAGCACGTGACCAGGAGCACGTGACCAGGAGCACGTGACCAGGAGCACGTGACCAGGAGCACGTGACCAGGAGCACGTGACCAGGAGCACGTGACCAGGAGCACATGACCAGGAGCACGTGACCAGGAGCACGTAAAGAGTCTTGGTCCTGATCTACATCGACCTCATGGAAATATTAAATAAAATCAAATTAATATTAAATAAAATCAAATTAATATTAAATAAAATCACATTAATATTAAATAAAATCACATTATGTCACAAGAGAAAATTTTCTTTTCATTTTGATTCTGAATCAAAACAAAAAACAGACAAAATATTAATATTTATAAGAGAAAGTCAGGACCATGTTTTATACTTTATGATTTAGACTGAAGACATTTAGGACCGGACAGAAGAGGAAAGAGACAGAGAGAGAGAGAGAGAGGGAGGGAGGGAGGGAGGGAGGGAGGGAGGGAGACAGAGAGAGATACAAAGAGAGATAAAGAGAGGGAGAGAGAGGGGAGAGAGGGAGGGAGAGAAAGAGAGAGACAGGAACAAAGAGGCAAAGAGAGACAGAGACACAGAGGGAGGGAAAGACAGACAGATAGAGAGAGAGAGAGAGAGAGAGATAGATAGAGAGACAGACAAAGGGAAAGAGAAAGTGAGGGAAAGAGAGAGACAGAGAGAGGGAGAGAGAGAGACATAGAGATAGACAAAGAGAGAAACAGACAAAGAGAAAGACAGAGGCACAGAGAGAGAAAGAGACAGAAAGAAAGAGAGAGTGAGGGAATGAGAGACAGAGAGAGAGAGAGAGAGAGAGACAGAGAGAGAGGAGGAAACATTTGGTAAATCACCACATTCTGGACTCAACACTGAGGCTCCTGTGTGTCTGTGTATTTGGAGTATTTGGTTTGTGTATTTGCTCTGCATATTTAGAGTATTTTCTCTTTATATTTGGAGTATTTTCTCTGTGTATTTAGAGTACTTCTTCTGTATATCTGTAGTATTTTTTCTATACATTTGTTCCTAAAGTACATTTATCAGTTTCAGTTGTTGTATTTGGTTTGTGTATTTACTCTATATATTTGTAGTATTTTCTCTGTGTATTTGGAGTATTTGCTCTGTATATTTCGTATATTTTCTCTGTACATTTGTTCCTAAAGTACATTTATTTGAACAGTTTCAGTTTAATTAAAGCGTGCGGTGGCTGCAAACGCCTTTAATGAAACTATTGAACAGAAGTGACCCTCGACGTTTAGGCCAAGTCTCCGCTCACGTCCCACACGACGCACAACGACACACAGAGACGCACAAAGACACACAAACAGTAATTGGTATTTCCCCACAGCTCTTTTCTATACTGCTCCCAATCTGTGTATACTTCCAAAAGCCTCCTAAAGAATATGAAACAACTTTCCCAACTGCCTCCACCTCGTCTCCAACTTTACTACGGCTTTAACGGCCTCCTCAAACCCAGGCCACCTCCAGACGAAAACAACACAATGAAAATGTAAAGCTTCAAATAAATCTGTCAAGACGCTCCCTTAATTTCATTTCCTGCGGCGGATTTTTCAGAGTAATATTGAGAGCGGCTGGAGGTGGAGGAGGAGGTGGAGGAGGGGACGTTTGCCTGGATACTGTTTTGAGGAGAAAATGAGATCTCGTTAACTTATTGATTAATCGTGTGATGGAGTCTCGTGCTTGTGTTTCACGCTTTTCCCGAGTGGATTTGAAGGCAGCGCTCCAGAAAATAGAGCAGTGTGAGGTGAGCGGGGTGTGGTGAGGAGTGTGTGGAGAGGAGTGTAAGGAGAGGAGTGTACAGCGAGGAGTGTACGGAGAGGAGTGTAAGGAGAGGAGTGTGTGGAGAGGAGTGTGTGGAGAGGAGTGTGCGGAGAGGAGTGTAAGGAGAGGAGTGTAAGGAGAGGAGTGTAAGGAGAGGAGTGTACAGCGAGGAGTGTACGGAGAGGAGTGTAAGGAGAGGAGTGTGTGGAGAGGAGTGTGTGGAGAGGAGTGTGCGGAGAGGAGTGTAAGGAGAGGAGTGTAAGGAGAGGAGTGTAAGGAGAGGAGTGTAAGGAGAAGAGTGTAAGGAGAAGAGTGTAAGGAGAGGAGTGTAAGGAGAGGAGTGTAAGGAGAAGAGTGTAAGGAGAGGAGTGTGTGGAGAGGAGTGTGCGGAGAGGAGTGTGCGGAGAAGAGTGCGCAGAGAGGAGTGTATGGAGAGGAGTGTGCGGAGAAGAGTGCGCAGAGAGGAGTGTATGGAGAGGAGTGTGTGGAGAGGAGCGAGGAGTGTACAGCGAGGAGTGTGCGGAGAGGAGTGTACGGAGAGGAGTGAGCGGAGAGGAGTGAGCGGAGAGGAGTGAGCGGAGAGGAGTGTAAGGAGAGGAGTGTGTGGAGAGGAGTGTGTGGAGAGGAGTGTGCGGAGAGGAGTGTGTGGAGAGGAGTGTGTGGAGAGGAGTGTGCGGAGAGGAGTGTAAGGAGAGGAGTGTAAGGAGAGGAGTGTAAGGAGAGGAGTGTAAGGAGAGGAGTGTAAGGAGAGGAGTGTAAGGAGAGGAGTGTAAGGAGAAGAGTGTAAGGAGAAGAGTGTAAGGAGAGGAGTGTAAGGAGAGGAGTGTGCGGAGAGGAGTGTGCGGAGAAGAGTGCGCAGAGAGGAGTGTATGGAGAGGAGTGTGCGGAGAAGAGTGCGCAGAGAGGAGTGTATGGAGAGGAGTGTGTGGAGAGGAGCGAGGAGTGTACAGCGAGGAGTGTGCGGAGAGGAGTGTACGGAGAGGAGTGAGCGGAGAGGAGTGAGCGGAGAGGAGTGAGCGGAGAGGAGTGTAAGGAGAGGAGTGTGTGGAGAGGAGTGTGTGGAGAGGAGTGTGCGGAGAGGAGTGTGTGGAGAGGAGTGTGTGGAGAGGAGTGTGCGGAGAGGAGTGTAAGGAGAGGAGTGTACAGCGAGGAGTGTGCGGAGAGGAGTGTACGGAGAGGAGTGAGCGGAGAGGAGTGAGCGGAGAGGAGTGTAAGGAGAGGAGTGTGTGGAGAGGAGTGTGTGGAGAGGAGTGTGCGGAGAGGAGTGTGTGGAGAGGAGTGTGTGGAGAGGAGTGTGCGGAGAGGAGTGTAAGGAGAGGAGTGTACAGCGAGGAGTGTGCGGAGAGGAGTGTACAGAGAGGAGTGTACGGAGAGGAGTGTATGGAGAGGAGTGTGCGGAGAGGAGTGTACAGAGAGGAGTGTACGGCGGTGAGGAGTGAGCGGTGAGGAGTGTACGTTGAGGAGTGAACAGCGAGGAGTGTACGGCGGCGCGTTCGTATCTGAGCTGTACATTAGCTTCAGCCGTATTAGCATAATGTCCAGTTTTGTAGCGGTATGCTAATGATTTACACGCTAACGCCTCTTAAAGCTTAACGGCGGCTTTAACGTGTAAAATACAGCGTCACATTTGAGCAGCTGCTACAACATATTTCTCGTTTAGATTTTCAAACGTACAGACCCATGTAACGATTTATGGCGACGCCTCATTGACCTCTGACCTTTCGAACGAGGAAGTCAGTCAAACTCCAGACCATAAATCAAAGTCATAATAAAATAAAAACCGCTAAGATCATAAAGGTTGTTATTATTATAAGAAAGAGTAAAACAGAGAGTAATATTATATAAACTAGAGAATTATTAATAACTTATTACAATAAAAACTACTATAAAAGAAGATTATATTGAAAGTAGAGAGAATAAATAATGTCTGATCTGGGCGTGGCTTATTATCGGATGTTTTTAGTGACGACTGGGGGCAGATGGTGAGCAATAAAAAGCTACTAAAAGATGAAAGTATTTTATTATTATTATTATTATTATTATTATTACTATTATTATTATTTTATTTGTATTTTTATTTTAAGTATTTATTTATCTATTTTTGGTTTTTACTACAGTTACTTTTCATATTGTGTATTGGTTTATACTTGTGTGTGTGTGTGTAAGACTGTGTTAATTCTAATGTATTTGTGTGTTTAACAGTTGTGTTCTGTTCCTGTGTTCACCTGGCGCCACCTGTAGGGCAGGAGGGATGGTGGGAGGAGCTGCAATATGTTAAAAAGTATAAAAAATATCAATTAAAACATAAAAGATGAAAATAGTTTGTTGCACGTGGAGGTGATAGCGGCGCGTTCGTGTCTGAGCTGTACATTAGCTTCAGCCGTATTAGCATAATGACCAGATTTGTAAGCAGGTATGCTAATGATTTACAAGCTAACGCCTCTTAAAGCGTAATGGCGGCTTGAACGTGTAAAATACAGCGTCTCCCCAGCCAGGGTTTCTCATCGTTCTGTTGTGTTAATGTTTACGGCGCCTCCCTGGAACAGATGGATAGACGTGCAGCTAATTACCGGCGGAGTCTTGAGGAGTCAGCCGTGGGGGTGGAGGCCCGCTGAGTAGGTGGAGGGGCTCCTATCCCGGCACTTTTTCATACGCACAAAAGCCATTTATGAGCGTATAAACAAAAACAGCCCCGCCTTCACCAAACACGAGCGATGGACAAGTCATCGTCATCGCAACTGAGAGGATAAAGGTGCTGTCGTAACCAGGCAACAGGTTTGTGCGGCTCCCACGCACCGAGCGCCGCTTCACGACTGCCTACCTCGTCCTGGAGTCAAACACCCTGCTCCGCCGCGAAGAAGAAGAAGAAGAAGAAGAAGAAGGAGAAGAGATTCACTAATGGAGCCCGAGACACAGATACAGACTCTGACCTTTCCTCCGAGCGCCGCGGACGTGTGTGGCTAGTTAGAGCGAACCGAACGTACAAAAGCCGCCGGTGCTGAGAGCCGTGAGTGGACAAGTGCGACCGTGTGTCCAGACTCTCGTTAAGTCCCCACGACCTTATCCTCCGATGCGCCGGGCCTCGGGAACGACTCCGTGTGGTCAAAGCTCATTAAGAAAAAGAGAGAGAGGGCGAAGACGATGAAGACGACGAAGACGACGAAGACGCACAGGCCAATGAGCTTCATCTGCTCCACACGTCATTTATTCAATCGCGTCTTTTGTTTGTTTTCATACCTGAACGTGACAGAAACGGCGAAAACAAAACACAAAGCACAACTCAAACTCTTCATAATCGTTTCTGTTCGTTATTAAAGACAGAACCATGTGACGTAAAGGGGGCGGAGCAAACGTCACCGGGACAAACCACAAACGGGACCTTAAACCGGGACGAGGGGCCGTTTTACTGTCACACTCCTGAGATACTGTCCTGAAGAAGTCGGGCTGTAGGTGGCGCCGTTGTCCCGTCTCCATCAGTAGAAGGTCACAGGTCACCAGACCCGTCATAATCAATATATCGACGTATCGTTTAATGTAACGATACATTTTAGGGTCAATATTTATCGTGGGGACTTTATTTTTTTTACTTTTTGGTATTTTTCTGTTTTATGTTCAGATTTAAAGTGAAAAGAGTCAAATAAATAAATAAATAAATAACTTTTATGCTCCTGATAAATATAAACAAACTTCATTCATATTGTGACGGAAACATGTGACCAGTGTGAGGCGCTAGAGAGCTGAGATATGAAAACAACTAAACCTCTCCCTGTGCTCCTCCATGTGCTCCTCTCTGTGCTCCTCTCTGTGCTCCTCTCTGTGCTCCTCTGTGCTCCTCTCTGTGCTCCTCTCTGTGCTCCTCTGTGCTCCTCTCTGTGCTCCTCCCTGCGCTCCTCTCCCTGTGCTCCTCTCTGTGCTCCTCTGTGCTCCTCTCTGTGTTCCTCTCTGTGCTCCTCTCTGTGCACCTCCTCTCTCTGCGCAGCCAAACAGCTGTAACACAGTCAGTACATACACATGTCTGTGGCTCAGTGCGGTACAGTCAGCACATATACACATGTCTGTGGCTCAGTGCGGTACAGTCAGCACATATACACATGTCTGTGGCTCAGTGCGGTACAGTCAGCACATATACACATGTCTGTGCTGTAATGCTCCTCCTCGGGCCTGAGGAGCAGCAGTGACTCACTGATGGATGGCGTTAAGTGCCCGTCATTAAGCCGCCTCCTGCCTGTGGCTCTGAGGCCGTTCTCTTAAACAGGCTCCTCCCCCGTCTGTCCCCAAACGCCGCTGCTCATTTCAAGGTCAAGTGCCTCCACCGCGCTCCACCTTCACCTCACAAGACTTTAGTCTGAGCTTCATCAGAGCTGTGTTTGAGAGACACTCAGCACAATCTCACCCTAAAAGCACCCGAGAGCACCCGCCTGGAGCAGCCACCCGGAGCACCCAAGAGCACCCGCCCGGAGCACCCGCCAGCAGCATCTGAGAGCACCCGCCCGGAGCACCCGCCTGGAGCACCCAAGAGCACCCACCCGGAGCACCCTAGAGCACCCGCCCGGAGCACCCGAGAGCACCCGCCAGCAGCATCTGAGAGCACCCGCCCGGAGCACCCGAGAGCACCCGCCAGCAGCATCTGAGAGCACCCGCCCGGAGCACCCGCCTGGAGCACCTGTGTGACTCCCCTCTGACACCCAACACTCAGAGCAGAGTCTGGTGCAGTGTCCTGCAGAGACTCTACAGCACAGGGGGAAAGGCCGGGGTAGAAGAGACGCTCTGATTGGCCGGTTTAGAAGAGACGCTCTGATTGGCCGGTTTAGAAGAGACGCTCTGATTGGCCGGTTTAGAAGAGACGCTCTGATTGGCCGGTTTAGAAGAGACGCTCTGATTGGCCGGTTTAGAAGAGACGCTCTGATTGGCCGGTTTAGAAGACACGCTCTGATTTGCTCGAGTCACTTTATTTTACTTATTTATTAATTTATTTGACAGGGACAGTACATTGAACACATTGCCACCATATAGGACGTCCATGTACATAAGACTTTAGCCACAGGCTGATTTGCCGCCCGTCCCTGGTGAGGCCTTTAAAGGACAGAAAACAACACAAATAACACACAGATACAGGACAAAAACAAAACAAGAACATTAAAAGCACTGGTCACACTTGTCTCTACTATATCCAGTTTTAGTCTTCACATTTCTGATTTTCTTTAAGACCCTTTTGAGTTTGTGAGGACTCAGAGCAGGACTGGACTCTCTCTGTCCAAAATAACACCTCTGCACCACACTCCACGTGTCTCACTCCATGTGTCTCACTCCATGTGTCTCAGTCCCTGTGTCATCCTCTCGCTCCCTGTGTCTTCCTCTCTGTGTCTCACTCCATGTCTCTCGTGTCCTGTTTGAGTGTTTCAGAGGAAGCCAGGGGCTGAAGCCTGTGATGTTTAATGCAGGAGCACATAATCACTCCGATGGAGTTGAGAGCAGGGCTTTAAATAACTCAGCTTAGAGGGGCAGAAGTGCTCAGCACTGGGTTAGACGCACGTGAGAGGAGAGGCTTGTTTATGCTCAGGCCTCGTGTGTGTGTGTGTGTGTGTGTGTGTGAGGAGAGGCTTGTTTATGCTCAGGCCTGATGTGTGTGTGTGTGTGTCGTTCATGTGAGAGGAGACACTCACGCCTCGTGTGTGTGACTCTGTCGAGGAAACACTCGTGCAGGAGAGAGCTCTTTTTGTGGAGCTCTGAAATATTTGATTTGTGGTGTAACATAAAGGTGGAGAGTGTGAGGCGCGCTCGGTGTGTGTGTGTGTGCGTTACTATGAGGCTACGTGACAATGAGAGCGCAAAAGGGCAGCGCCAGGGCAGATATGGGTGTATGGAATTTATGTGGAGTGTTGTGATGCCAGGCGGGTGGCGCGCAGTCAGTCAGCGGCCCCCTTCAGCTCAGCTCACAGTTTACAGCCGGCACATTCCTCCTGAGGCCCTTCCAGACGACTACACTCTCCATTAGCTCTGCCCATGTGAGAGGCCGCGGTGCCAGGGGCAGCTATCACCGGCTCATGTGGCCACTATAATGGCCCTGGCTCTGCCTATAGCGCTCGCACTCGTCTGCAGCTCTGTGCGGAGGGATAAAGAGAGAGACACTTCACTCTGGTGTCGTTCTATTTGTGCCTCACCTCTAAACTGTCTGAGTCGTCTGCAGTTCCTCATCCTCGCGCGTCCCACCAGGGCACAGTTCAGTTCATTTGGGCCTAAACGCAGTTAATAGCGTCCCTGCCTGTGTTCGGCTCTGGTCTGTTTCATATCGCTGTTTGTGCACTGGCCTTTCTCCTGGTGCCAGTCCACATCACGCACTATTTATGTGCGGCTGCCCGTGTCTGTGAGCCAATCAGTACGACACAGGAGCGGCCACGAGAGGACGGCCGCATTCACACGGTCACAGGGAGGACTCAAGTGTGTCCAAACTGGCCACTATCTGTCTGGGCACCAGCTCATGGGACAACAATGGTCCAGATAACAGCAGTGGTCAGCTTTAGTGACAGCGGCGTGTGGACAGTCCGAGTCTTTAAAGGGCATGACTCACTACAACACACTGCACATAATTACACTTAAGATCTGAAATAAAAATATGCAGTGGTTGAGGTTTTTTTTAGATTTCGGTGAAGTTTATTGTTTAACTCCTGGTTGGACACAGATATGACACACAGAGGTAATTCCATAACTGTTTCCTAGCAACCGTAATGATACCAGGGCCAGACCTTAACTGCACAATATTTACGACTAGACTAAAAAATAAATGACAGCACCTTTATTTTGTTAAATGAAGATTTAAACTGGGTGGTTGCAGTGTTTTGGGTGGATGTGTTGATGACAGACGTAGAGATTCTGTTTCATCCTTTTCCTCCACAAACTGCCACTTAAAATAACTATAATGTTTATCCCACCAAACCAAGAAATAATTGAACAAACATGAAATCTATCATATGCAGTTTAAGTGCAGGTCTGTGCGAGGTCTCTGTGGTAAAGGTGCTCATTATTATCACTGGGCTGATACTGGAGCAGCCCCAGAGCTCAGCGTGGCGAGATATTCCCCTGAGACGCACAAACAGACAAATACACACTATACAAATGGATAATCAAACGTCTGCCCCTGGGATAAAAGAGAAAACGCTCAAATGGTTTCCTAGCAACCGATGGTGTGCAACGGGTCTGCATGAAAAATGGAAAACGAAGGCAGTGTGTGTGTGAATGGCTGTATAAGCAGCAGAATGAAAGGATGAGTGAAAGATAAACAGAGCGGTTTATAGGTGAAGTGCAGAGTGGACCCAGATAACAAGAGCTGAATGGGAAATGAAAAGGTAATGAAGAGAAAAGCACCATCACCAGTCTGCCAATCTGATGAACAAGAGACGCACTTCCCCGAGCGCTCACTGAGGGCGCTGTTGTCTGCAGCCTGAGCTCTGGCTTCACACGCTGATGATCAAAACTGACACACGGCGTTCACAGGGATCCCCGTGACGGACTGTGCTCCTAGTGTTACATCAGAACCGCCATAAGTGTCAGGCAGAAAGAAGAGAATACAACGAGCTACAACAACGCCACGAACAACGAGCTACAACAACGCCACGAACAACGAGCTACAACAACGCCACGAACAACGAGCTACAACAACATCACGAACAACGAGCTACAACAATGCCACGAACAACGAGCTACAACAACGCCACGAACAACGAGCTACAACAACGCCACGAACAACGAGCTACAACAACGTCACGAACAACGAGCTACAACAACGTCACGAACAACGAGCTACAACAACGTCACGAACAACGAGCTACAACAACCCAGATAGAAAGAAGAGAGTACAACGAGCTACAATATCGTCAAGAACAACGAGCTACAACAACGCCACGAACAACGAGCTACAACAACGCCACGAACAACGAGCTACAACAACCCAGATAGAAAGAAGAGAGTACAACGAGCTACAATAATGTCAAGAACAACGAGCTACAACAATGCCACGAACAACGAACTACAGCAACGCCACAAACAACGAGCTACAGCAACCCAGATAGAAAGAAGAGAGTACAACGAGCTACAACAACGCTGCATACAATGAGCTACAACAGTGCCACGAACAACGAGCTACAACAACGTCACAAACAATGAGCTACAACAACACCACGAACAACGAGCTACAACAATGTCAAGAACAACAAGCTACAGCAACGCCACAAACAAGCTACAGCAACGCCACAAACAACGAGCTACAGCAACCCAGATAGAAAGAAGAGAGTACAACGAGCTACAACAACGCCGCATACAATGAGCTACAACAGTGCCACGTACAACGAGCTACAGCAACGCCACGAACAACGAGCTACAGCAACGTCACGAACAACGACCTACAACAACCCAGGCAGAAAGAAGAGAGTACAACGAGCTACAACGCCGCATACAACGAGCTACAACAACGCCACGTACAACGAGCTACTTAACAATTTATCTTTGCTAAACAACTCCACACATCTTACTTCATATATTTGATGTTTTCTGTTTGAATATAAAATGTAGAAAGAGGTAAAAATAAACAAAAGAAAACAGTGAATGAGGGAGTGTCCAAACATCACCCACAGCTTCAGCTCTAAATGAAGCTCGTCGAGGCTAACAGTTATAGCGGCTAATCTGGAGCTGAGTTTCATATCTGTAATTCTGACCACGAGTATCATAGCAACCAAAGAGCCAATCAGGAGGCTGTTGAAGGTAACAGCAAAAAAGTCACCACCTGGATTTAACTAAGCACATAAGTACGGGCCTCTTATTGGATAATTACTGCATGAGCGAGTTATTTAACCCAAAGTGGTGCACATCCTGAGGTCATGGAAAGATGTTCGTCTGTTCATCTGAGTCAAATCATTGGCGTCAAGCAGAGAAAACGTCTACGGAGATTGTCTGCGTGTCCCTCAGTCGTCCAGATCTGATCCAGAGCAAAAGACAAAGTTTAAATCTGTCAACTGGACAAAACGTCGTAGAAGTGAAGACGTTTGGCTGCTCGTCCAAGCCGCGGCTTGGACGAGCAGCTAAACGTCTTCACTTCTACAACGACAGATTTAAACTTCGCCTTTTGCCGTCGAAAATTGGGTTAAGAACTGTCCAACGCAAAACGAAAAAAATCCTTGAATGATCGTGATCGGCGACACTTAAACGTTCGGTGAAATCAAATCAAAGAAAAACAACGGTAGAATCAGGACTGTGTTTAAAAGTGAAAGTAAGAGCGTTTTTTAAAGACATATTAGAGTGTGACCTTTATTTTTTTTGGACCAGGCAGTGCGTGTTTGTGTTACTGTACGTACTTGTATATATGTGTGTGTATTTGTGCGCACGTATATCGTCTACATATGTGTGAAAACAGGAGTAAAGCCGTTTTTCTCGTTTCTGCTGCCGCCATCGAGAGGCTTCCCCAAAACAGCGCGGGCCGTGACAGAGACAGAGCGCGCGCTGCCTCCTGCTGGTGTAATAGGAAATTAATTGAGACCATCAATATGGAATTAATCATTAACGCTCAGGTGCTGAGGTGGCACTTCTCACGGCTCGGCTCTGCTCTGCGCTCGCTAAAGTTTGACCTAAGAAAGAGGAAAGCAGGAGGCGTTCAAGGCTCAGATCCAAAGTATTTATCCAGTAATTATCAAACTTTTATAGAAAAACTTGAACGGCTTTGTTTAAGTTTGATTTGACATTTGGTTATTGTCATTTTACATTTTATATACTCACCTAAAAACAATATAAACTCATTAATTCCTGTCTTACAAAACAGGACACCACACACGGTCTTTTCAAATGTCAGTATTCCTGTGGGAGCGCGCTGCTTTAACACGTTTTAATTAAGGGCAGTGCAAATGTTTTGGGAATAATTGAAACAAAATAAGCCGCTACTTAATCGAATGAGAGCTTGTGTCGCGCTGGACCTTACATCACAAACTGTCAGGTGAACTCGTGCTAATACACAGCCACTCGCACTCGCCTGGAAGCCATGTTGCTAATCCTTGGCGAGGTGGAGCGTTGTGAGGACCCGGGCGCCGCTGTTAATCAGCCACAGGAGAGCCACACGGCAGCGACTACATTAAGCCGTTAAGCACAACGCGTCTCCGAGCGCCGAAAGTATGTGAGGTGTGTGAGCGCCATGTACGAGGCGTGTGACCAACATGAACGAGGCTGCTATGAATAAAACATGACAGAGCGCACTTCAGACTGGAGTGAACACGCACACATATGCACAAACGCACACAAACACACACAAACGCACACAAACGCACACACACGCACACACACACTCCCCGCTGTGCGTGTCGCTCACTGGCCCAGACACACAGACAGCTGTGCACAATGACTCCAGGTTCAGCCAAGTGAGAAGCTCCAAACGCCACCAACACGCCACCAACACGCCACCAACACACGCCACCGACACACGCCACCGATACACGCCACCAACACGCCACGACACACGCCACCAACACGCCAGCAACACGCCACCAACACACCACCAACACGCCACGACACACGCCACCAACACGCCACCAACACGCCACCAACACGCCACCAACACACCACCAACACGCCACGACACACGCCACCAACACGCCACCAACACGCCACCAACACGCCAGCAACACGCCACCGACACACACTGATCAAATAGGTACTCAACTCTGTTACTTAAGTAAAAGTACAGATACCAGGGCAAAAAAAAATAAAAACAAAAAACTCAAGTAAAAGTAAAAGTATCACATGCAAAAATCTACTGAAGTAAAAGTATTAAAGTACCTGTTTAAAAATGTACTTAAAGAGTAAAAAGTTAAAGTATTTCACACAGATTTTGAGTCTTTAAAGCTTCAAATGTGGAGATTTTGATAAAGATTTGAGCTGAATTTTGTTCAACAGAAACAAATGAATCAATCGTTTATTTCTGTTTTTATTTGTTTATTTTTGTTTTGTTTAAATTCTGATCGTGTTAAAAATAAACCTCAGCCTTTTCAGCAGGTCTCACACAATAAGAAAAATACTTTTACTTTTCCAGTTCATAAATGTAGTGGAGTAGAAAGTACAGATACTGTTCTCAAATGTACTCAAGTAAAAGTAAAACGTACACACTGTAAAATGTTCTAGATATAAATAAAACACACACTTTCGTTGTGTTGTGTTGTCGTACATATGGGTTGTGTAAACACCAAAAACAAGCACCAAAACATGAAATTCTGGAGTAACTTTTCCATTTGCTGAAGTGTAGTTACTTTCCTAAATCTAAAGTACTACACTGCAATACTTCATCATGTACTTTTGGCTTTGAGCTGCAGAGTATCAGGACAAAAAACACACACTGCATCGTTCGGTTTATGCTCAGTTTTTACTTCTGTGATCAGACACAAAGGCAAAGTAAATATGTTTTTGTGTCTGTTTTTTTCTTGAAATAAAATCCACCTCTGTGTAAAAGTATTCAAAGTATTCAGAACAGTACTACTTCACAAAATACATGTAAATCAGGTTTTCACAGAGACGACGTCATTAAGATAAAACATTTGTGCTGCTTTAATTTAAACAGAATCTTTGGGAAACACTGGGACAAAACTCCAAAAACGTCTCCAAAAATCTATCAATTTTTCCTGATGTGTTAAAGTTTTACAGTAGAAGTGGGGACCATGTGTGAACTTTACTTTTATGTCGTGTTTTTGTTTGATTATTTCACTTTTTTACTTTTATTCTCTTGTGTTTGTGTCGTGTGTTTAACCAAAAATATATTTATAAAAGACCGATTCCAAAGTGTAAAATGCTTTGACTTCTTGTTCCTTCCTCTTCGTTTTTTTTTTTAATATTTTGACGTTCCAACAATCCCCCGTCCAAACACGTCCACCCCCTGCCCTCCTCCTCACCCTCCACATCCATCTCTCCTCCATCTCTCCTCTCGCTCCGTCCATCAGTGTCAAACCTGATCCTGTGAAATCTTTAGAATTCCTCCTCTGTGCGATAAAGAGACGGATCAGGATCGAAAGGCAAATAAAATTGGCAAAGGCCGAAGTCAGCTGAAACGAGGAGACTGAAACAGAGGGATGAAGACGAGAAAAAAAAGAGGGGAATAGAAACGAGGAGAGAAAAGGCATTAACAGAGGTCTGGCCTTGAGAGCAACGAGTAATGAGAGCTCAGGCTGAACACGGGAGTATGAGGGAGGGCATCAGGGGCAGAGAGAGTCTGACAGAGATGTCTTTGATTCATGACTTCACCCGTCACTCAGAGGTGCACCGATGCCGCTAACGACCTGAGACACACACACACCAGGTCCTTATATACCACCCTCTGAGACACACGACAGGTCCCTATATACCACCATGTGACACACACACACACACACACGACAGGTCCCTATACACCACCATGTGACACACACACGACAGGTCTCTATATACCACCATGTGACACACACACACACACACACGACAGGTCCCTATATACCAACCTCTGACACACACACACACCAGGTCCTTATATACCACCCTCTGAGACACACGACAGGTCCCTATATACCACCATGTGACACACACACGACAGGTCTCTATATACACCATGTGACACACACACGACAGGTCCCTATACACCACCATGTGGCACACACACGATAGGACCCTATATACCAACCTCTGACACACACACACACACGACAGGTCCCTATACACCACCATGTGACACACACACGACAGGTCTCTATATACACCATGTGACACACACACACGACAGGTCCCTATATACCACCATGTGACACACACACACACACGACAGGTCTCTATATACCACCATGTGACACACACACACACACAACAGGTCCCTATATACCACCATGTGACACACACGACAGGTCCCTTTATACCACCTGTGATACACACACACACACACACACGGCCTCTGACATCTTGAAAACTAGTGTGCAGCACTGGTCACTATATCCCACAATGCACTGGGAGAGTTGGACAGTGGACAGAGACAGGATTTTAACTGGACCCAACACGACTGAAGCAGATGAAGCTGTTTGTGTCACTGTGATTATGAATAAAACATTTTAAATAAACTGTTATGATGTCAAATTAGCATTAGCCACATTAGCTCGAGCCGCTAACAGACACACAAATGAACTTTTATCAGAGTTTAAACTTTAGACTTTTTTTTCCACAAAGACGCCAGAGTCATGTGACCTGAAAACACTGATCTGAGAGAGTCTCCTCTAAAGAGTGAGAGGTCAGGGGTCAGAGGTCAGAGGTCAGGGGTCAGGGGCTCCTTCATTAACATCATAAGTGTTTTATCGTTATTAAGACTGAATCAATCTTAATAAACTCTTCATTCATTATGACTTAAGTCTTTAGTCCTCACGTGTTACTGTTTAATGCCAGACTGTGGAACTTTTCAGGCAAATCAAAAACATGGCAGCGGCTGAGCGTCCATGAGAAAAGTTACAATATTAGAACTTAAACTTAAATAACTCAAACCAGAGGAGAAGAGGAGCTGTTTTAACGTAAAGCGGCCGTGAGGACACATGATGATCGTCCCTCTGAACTGTACAAACACGGGACGGACACGGGACGCACACGGGACTCGCGGCTCCGGCTTCAGCTCCAATTTACGCCTCGCGGGAGTGGAACAAAATGGAGAATGATGTCATCAAATGGAGCGTTTTTCAAAGGCCAGAGGAGAGCTGGGAGCGCTGGGACGGAGCGAGGAGAGCTTTGATGCCACGGCTCTGGTCCGCTCAGAGGAGAGAGTCACGAGGGACAAACCCCCACCCCAGGGCCCCTCTCCTCCGCCTCCCCCCCTGTCAAAACCTCCCTATCCCGCAATGATCAATACGGCGTCCTAATGACCCGGGACAGAGCCGCTCTGCCTCTGCCCTCTCATCTCCGCTCGTCTCACGCTCCGTTATAAGTTCAACGCCGACGTTATCTCTCTGCATTTACATGTGTTTTGTCGTTCCCCCGTGTGGCTCCGACGCTGCTTCTATTTTTGTTTTTGATTCTCTTTAAATGCGTGAACGAGCTGAGACATTCAAAATATGTCTGCAAACAACAAGATAAGAGCATCGCAGAAACGCAACACCGTCATAAACCCGGCGAATAATAAACGCAGCGAAAACTTGTATAATTCGGCGGCGTTATTTCTGATCTAATTGGCCCGTCTTTTCTCCTTCCTTAATAAACTAATGAGTGCGGCGTGGCCCGGCGCACATTCCACGTACACAGCAATAAGCGGCGCTGCCTTAAACCCCAAAGTGCATCAGAAGAGCTGAATAATTTGTAAGAGAAATAATTACGGGGCAGAGGAGCAGGCATCAATCGTATCGCGCCGACAGAGCCCGCGCTGGAAACTACCTCACCCATAAGCTCAGGCTCCATTAGGTATTGTCTAGGGCCTGTGGGCTAATTTGTTTGCATCAATAATACATTCAAAGGATTTATCTAACTTGCAAATGAGTGTTCATTTACTGGTCCAAGAAGCAGGAGAGCAGTGTGGAGAAAGGGTGGAGGAGGTGCAGAGGAGGTGCAGAGGAGGTGTGGACGGACGGGGCTATCTGGGACGTCCTTAACCCTTTCACGGCCCAAAGACGAGATGTGGACGATGGAACGATCATTTTTAAACAAGAGATTAACCAACGTCAAGGTTCAAAGTGTGAGCATCAAGAACCACACACACATTTACACACACATTTACATTTACACACACATTTACACACACACAAGTCACCCCGTCTGTGTGTGACATTTGTCCGTCACTATATCGCGGTTCATCTTTCGTCGTCTCGCTGTTTCGCAGATTTTAGTGAAATTTTGCATGTTTTTTTTACATCATCTGAACGTGCATTGTGTTGTGCGTCCTGATTGGCTGTTGGACTGTAGACCATTGTGTCGTGCGTCCTGATTGGCTGTTGGACTGTAGACCATTGTGTCGTGCGTCCTGATTGGCTGTTGGACTGTAGACCATTGTGTCGTGCGTCCTGATTGGCTGTTGGACTGTAGACCATTGTGTCGTGCGTCCTGATTGGCTGTTGGACTGTAGACCATTGTGTCGTGCGTCCTGATTGGCTGTTGGACTGTAGACCATTGTCCATCAGTCTCCTCCGTGCCGTGTCTCCTGTCCAGTACAGAATGTGTTCAGACAAATTTACATAAACGTTGGATCTCAGTGTGACTCTGAAGTGCTGTACGTTTGCAATTTGTTTTCTCCCCGACAAAACCCACAATGTCGATGAAACGTTCTGCACCGACAAAGACGCCTACGAAGGTTTGAACTTTGAGAGAGTTTAAACGAGAGAGAAATGTGAGAAAATGTTAACGCCTGTGTGAGAAAAGTGTATAAAGTGTGTGGTGAGGGGTTTTACAGACAAAAACAGAGAGAATAATGTAAAAAATAAAGATGATACTTCACAGATTTCATTTATCGTGGTTTATTTTTAGAACGTGACCCCTGAGATAAACCACGACCAGTGAACTACAGAAAAAAGCCGTCATCATAGAAGAAAGTAAAAAAGTAAAAACACTTTGAACGTCTGATTTATGTTTTAAAACGAGGAAATAACGACGATGAAAGAAACAGAATCTTTTTGTATCACAGAAGAAAAAATCACCAAATGAAAATAAATAATCTGCTCAAACCACAGCGTTTATCTCCACGGAGACGCCAATGCTTTACGTAAAATGTTCCATAGTATGACATCACTATGACATCATCATGGAGACAAGCTGTCACAGGTCAGATCTGTGGAGCAGCGACCCACTCACACAAAATTAAAAAATGCTGGATGTGTTCAGCGCTTTAGTACGGAACATTACACACGTTTGTACAAACAAAGTAAGACAGGTGTGTGTATGTGTGTGTGTGTGTGAGGCAGAGAGGTGTGTGCGTCTGTGATCACGAGTCACATGACAAAGTGACAAAGAGACGCTCAAGAGTCGCCTCGGGTTTGTACAACACACTGAGCCGTCCTGAGGCGACAGCGTCCCCCACTGCTCTTTGATCAGGACGCTACCTCCCACAGGTGAGACGAGAGACGAGAGACAGGGACGCAGAAAAGAGAGAGGGACGGAGAGAAGAGAGAGGGACAGAGACAAGAGGGAGGGACGGAGACGAGGAGGAAGAATAAAGATGGCCTATGCTCGCTCCTGTGCCAAACCCCAGTGGCGCCGCAGCCCACGCACAAACTGCACCACTGCTGCTGAGGCCACGCCCACTCCAGCTCCACCCACATCAGAACTATTACTGAAGCCACGCCCACCCGCAGCTCCACCCACCCCGGAGCTGCTGCTGCGGTCACATGATCACATTTAAACCCACCTGTGTGAGGTAAAAGAGCAGATGTAAATGTGTTGTATTGTTCTAACCTTTACGGTGGCTCCAAACGCGGCGCCGCTCGACTCCAAACGCGGCGCCGCTCGACTCTTTTGTGTTTTATCTACAAAGTTTTCTCTTGAATCCTGTGACTTGTGCAGTTTGGGCTTTTCTTGGACACTACACAGTGGAAACAAAACACAGTCTGGATGCACTTTTTATAAACTTTTGCCTTGAGCTGAGTCTGGACTTTCAAACTGAAAAGTACCATAAAAAATACCACAATTTTCAACACGGCCTGAAAATATCACGTCCACGGTTCAGCAGCACGTCCAGAGATAATCAATTACACATGTGTAAAACAGACTGAGGTCTACAGCGGCATCTCAACAACGAGCTCAAGACACAAAACACAAAACACAACTTCAGACGGCGTCATCGTCTTCGTCATTTCCTTTAATATTTCAGTCATGACCAAAACACTGCGCATTTTTTCACACTTTTGGGATGTGTCATTGATCAAACTGATGCTTAAATAAATGTCCTGTTTTAAATAAATTTTGTGAGAATAAAAACCTTCAGCAAAATCGATGTTTTTGGAGCCGTGTGCCCTGATCTGACGCGGTGTTTCAGAGGACGTCCCACATGTTTCAGGGTTTAATCCTGGGCCTGATTCAAACCCTCCTTAGAGTCAGCGGTACAATTCTGTCCAAAGCTCCGCCCACAAGCCTACGTCATACAAGCTCCGCCCACAAGCCTACGTCATACAAGCTCCGCCCACAAGCCTACGTCATCCAGGCTCCACGCGACAATCCTCCATAAATATCCAAAACCAAACTGCACTATGACGTGACAAACCTGGCGTGATGTGCAGTAGTTTCATTCGTGCGATGCAGCTGATTGTGTTAGTGCTCTGAAGGAGGAGGGGCTTAGCACAGAGAGCAAAGACTCAGAGCGTCGACAAAAAAGCAAACTGTAAAAGAAGAGGATCACTAAAAAAACACCGTCCCACATTATAAACCAGAACATGGCCCAGAGCGACCAACGAGGAAAGTCCTCCTCCTCCAGAGCGGCTCCTCCTCCTCCTCGTCTCCACAGCAGCTCCTCCTCATCATCGCCTCCACAGCAGCTGCTCATCGTCTCCTCCTCGCCTCCCTGAAGCTGTCATTTAAACTGTCGGTGTAAATGTAATTTTTGGAGCTCCACTTTAAAAAAGGGTCAGAAACACTTTGTACAAAACACGACGTTTCATTTAAGCACCAAATGGTTTTGGGTAATGATCATTTTCCTCCTTAAACAGCTTCAGCTTCAGGCCCGAGCGAAGAAGAACGACACGACGGTGTTTCATTTAGCACGAGAGAAGAAGAGAGAGGAAGAAGAGAGAGAGGAGGAGGAGAGAGGAAGACACAGAGAGAGGAAGAGAGAGGAAGAAGAGAGAGGAAGAGAGAGGAGGAAGAGAGAGGAGGAGAAAGGAGGAAGAGAGAGGAGGAGAGAGGAGGAAGAGGAGGAGGAGGAGGAAGAGAGAGGAGGAGAGAGGAGGAAGAGAGAGGAAGAGAGAGGAGGAAGAGAGAGGAGGAGAAAGGAGGAAGAGAGAGGAGGAGAGAGGAGGAGGAGGAGGAGAAGAGAGAGGAGGAAGAGGAGGAGGAAGAGAGAGGAAGAGAGAGAAGGAGAGAGGAGGAAGAGAGAGGAGGAAGAGGAGGAAGAGGAGGAGGAAGAGGAGGAAGAAGAGAGAGAGGAAGAAGAGAGAGGAAGAAGAGAGAGGAAGAAGAGAGAGAGGAACCATGGTCCTCACATGGTCCAATCAGAGCGCTGTGTTCTGTCACATGGTCCAATCAGAGCGCTGTGTTCACACTTCAAACTCTGTTACACTGAGTCTCATTTAAATCAAAGTGTAAAAACCATCGACTGTAAAGAAGTGACTAAAGGTGAAAATGAGCCGGACGCCTCCAGTGGACACGAGAAGACACGTGTCAACACCAGCAGTATCACAGCAACCAAACAGCCAATCAGGAGCCAGGCTGTTGAAGGTAACGCCCCTTCTCCAACGCTGTCAATCAAACCTGTTGCTAACGCTAACAGGAGCGACAGAAAGAAGGGAAAGGAAAGGAAAGAAGGACCTGATTTGTCTGTTTTTAATGTTCAGATCTTGATTTACAGACACAATAGTGAAATAAAAATCCCAGGATCATGTAGAGGGTTAATACGAACATTTAAGACCAAAATGAAGAGACGAAGGAGCAGGAACAGAGAGAAGAGGAGACGTGGCGTTAGCAGAGGAGACGCGGCGTTAGCAGAGGAGACGTGGCGTTAGCAGAGGAGACGCGGCGTTAGCAGAGGAGACGCGGCGTTAGCAGAGGAGACGCGGCGTTAGCAGAGGAGACGCGGCGTTAGCAGAGGAGACGCGGCGTTAGCAGAGGAGACGCGGCGTTAGCAGAGGAGACGCGGCGTTAGCAGAGGAGATGCACATGTGACAAATGATTTTAACAAAATGTGAAAATGTGTCTCATATTTTTACTTTTCATCAACAAAAAACTTTTACGTTTCTGCAGAAACAAAAAAACCCCTGAGGAACGTTCTGCTCCTCCCTCTGCTCCTGTCTCTGCTCCTCACTCTGCTCCTCCCTCTGCTCCTGTCTCTGCTCCTCACTCTGCTCCTCCCTCTGCTCCTGTCTCTGCTCCTCACTCTGCTCCTCACTCTGCTCCTGTCTCTGCTCCTGTCTCTGCTCCTCACTCTGCTCCTGTCTCTGCTCCTCACTCTGCTCCTGTCTCTGCTCCTCACTCTGCTCCTCCCTCTGCTCCTCACTCTGCTCCTCCCTCTGCTCCTCACTCCTCGCTCTGCTCCTCACTCTGCTCCTGTCTCTGCTCCTCACTCTGCTCCTGTCTCTGCTCCTCACTCTGCTCCTCCCTCTGCTCCTCACTCCTCGCTCTGCTCCTCACTCTGCTCCTGTCTCTGCTCCTCACTCTGCTCCTCCCTCTGCTCCTCACTCCTGTCTCTGCTCCTCACTCTGCTCCTGTCTCTGCTCCTCACTCTGCTCCTCCCTCTGCTCCTCCCTCTGCTCCTCACTCCTCTCCCTGCTCCTCACCCTGCTCCTCTTGGGGGAGCAGACATTTGCTCCTCCGACACCAGACGTATAAAAACAAACTCTTGTGTAACACAAATCAAATTGAGCCTCATCCTGCAATCTGAGCTCGGCAAACTCAATTCCCCTTCGCCGTCTGGCGGCGTCCGACCGCGGCTTTTCCATGTGAACAAATGAGGTCAGCATCAGCATCCACCCTCCTCCACCTGCCTCCCTCCTCCACCTCTCACACCTCCTCCACCTCCTCCACCTCTCACACCTCCTCCTCTGTGGCAGTTTGTGTGTATACCATGTGTTTGCTGTGTGTGTATGCAGTGTGTGTGTATGTGTGTGTTGTGCGTTGTGTGTGTTGTGTGTGTGTGTTGTGTGTGTGTGTTGTGCGTTGTGTTGTGTGTGTTGTGCGTTGTGTTGTGTGTGTTGTGTGTGTTGTGCGTTGTGTGTGTTGTGCGTTGTGTTGTGTGTGTTGTGCGTTGTGTGTGTTGTGTGTTGTGCGTTGTGTTGTGTGTGTTGTGTGTGTTGTGCGTTGTGTGTGTTGTGCGTTGTGTGTTGTGCGTTGTGTGTGTTGTGTGTTGTGTGTTGTGCGTTGTGTGTGTTGTGCGTTGTGTTGTGTGTGTTGTGTGTGTTGTGTGTGTTGTGTGTGTTGTGCGTTGTGTTGTGTGTGTTGTGCGTTGTGTGTGTTGTGCGTTGTGTGTGTTGTGCGTTGTGTTGTGTGTGTTGTGTGTGTTGTGCGTTGTGTGTTGTGCGTTGTGTTGTGTGTGTTGTGTGTGTTGTGCGTTGTGTGTGTTGTGCGTTGTGTGTGTTGTGCGTTGTGTTGTGTGTGTGTGTTGTGTGTGCGTTGTGTGTATGTGTGTGTGTGTGTGTGTGTTGTGTGTGTTGTGCGTTGTGTTGTGTGTGTTGTGTGTTGTGCGTTGTGTTGTGTGTGTTGTGTGTTGTGCGTTGTGTGTGTTGTGCGTTGTGTGTGTTGTGTGTGTGTGTTGTGCGTTGTGTGTTGTGTTGTGTGTGTTGTGTGTGTTGTGCGTTGTGTGTGTTGTGCGTTGTGTGTGTTGTGCGTTGTGTGTGTTGTGTGTGTTGTGCGTTGTGTGTTGTGTTGTGTGTTGTGCGTTGTGTGTGTTGTGCGTTGTGTGTTGTGCGTTGTGTTGTGTGTGTTGTGCGTTGTGTGTGTTGTGCGTTGTGTGTGTTGTGCGTTGTGTTGTGTGTTGTGTGTGCGTTGTGTGTATGTGTGTGTGTGTGTTGTGTGTGTTGTGTGTGTTGTGCGTTGTGTTGTGTGTGTTGTGTGTTGTGCGTTGTGTTGTGTGTGTTGTGTGTTGTGCGTTGTGTGTGTTGTGCGTTGTGTGTGTTGTGTGTGTGTGTTGTGCGTTGTGTGTTGTGTTGTGTGTGTTGTGTGTGTTGTGTATGTGTGCGTTGTGTGTGTTGTGTGCGTTGTGTTGTGTGTGTTGTGCGTTGTGTGTGTTGTGCGTTGTGTTGTGTGTGTTGTGTGTTGTGCGTTGTGTGTTGTGTTGTGTGTGTTGTGCGTTGTGTGTGTTGTGCGTTGTGTGTGTTGTGCGTTGTGTTGTGTGTGTGTGTTGTGCGTTGTGTGTTGTGTTGTGTGTGTTGTGTTGTGTGTTGTGTGTTGTGTGTGTTGTGTGTTGTGTGTGTTGTGCGTTGTGTGTGTTGTGTGTGTGTGTTGTGCGTTGTGTTGTGTGTGTTGTGTGTGTTGTGTATGTGTGCGTTGTGTGTGTTGTGCGTTGTGTGTGTTGTGCGTTGTGTGTGTGTTGTGCGTTGTGTGTGTTGTGCGTTGTGTGTGTTGTGTTGTGTGTATGTGTGTGTATGTGTGTGTTGTGTGTGTTGTGCGTTGTGTTGTGTGTGTTGTGTTGTGTGTTGTGTGTTGTGTGTGTTGTGCGTTGTGTGTGTTGTGTGTTGTGTGTGTTGTGTTGTGTGTGTTGTGTGTTGTGTGTTGTGTGTGTTGTGTGTGTTGTGCGTTGTGTGTGTGTGTTGTGCGTTGCTGCATATCTACAGAGGGATGTCAAGGGCACAGAGGAGAGAAAATCAATACTATATCTCAACACTAAGCACAATCCCAACCAGAAGCAGCTGGAGTTTGCAGGTCGCTCCATAAACTCAACGGCTTCATCGGACTCGCCGCGGTGTCGCCGGATCGCTACGGTAATGCACTGGAGCACAAAGGGCCGAGGTGGAGGCTCGCCAGACGTCCCGACGTACACACACACATATACACAAACACACACACAAACACACACACAAACACACACACACACAAACACACACATATAAATAAAGTGAATGGAAAAACCGGATGATAAATTCTCTCTTTCTCTTCACTCATGAGCCGGAAAAGCACCACTGGAACATTTAGCTCCTGCACTGGGCCTTTACGCTCAGAGGTCGCCATGGCAACAGAAAGAACCATCTCAATAACAGACACATTAAAGCAGCACTGTGGAACTTTTGGTCCACTGGTGTTGAAATCTGCCTCATGTTTATTTCATTAAAGACGTTCGTGGCCTGGTCAGTTTGAGAAATGTGCATTTTTACTGTGAATGAGCTCACATCTCCACAGAGCTGACCCGTAACATGATCTACTTCCACTTGTGTCCGTGGAGATAGATCAGCGTAATGCCATTTTGTGTAACATTCCAGGAAAAAGGAAAACATCTGAGCGGATTATTGTCCAAAGAGATCGTCAAAACACAAAAGCACAATTTAAAAAAACATTTATTTATATTTACATTTCACAGACACATGGGCCGCTCGTATGTGGGCCGCTCGTATGTGGGCCGCTCACACGTGGGCCCTTAGCCTCTCAGGCACGGGACAGGGTCTGGTCTAAAAATAGCGAGCGCGAGGTGGGAGTGGGACTCTTATTATTGCGCTCACGTCCCGCCCGGTCCCACCACGGAAAAGGGAAGAGACTAATGATTTTCCTGGTGCAAGCAATTAAAAAACTATTTGTCACCTGCCAGGCTGCGGATGACGTTAGGGGCCTTGGCAGAGGTCTGAGGAGTAAAACCACACATAGACACAGAGGAGTGATGAAGAGGAGCAGGTGAGGAGGAGGAGGGGGGAGAGGAGGGGTCACAGTGGGGAAAGAGAGAGGGAGAGGAGGGGGGAGACAAAGAGTGAAGAGCAGCAAGAGGAGGAGGAAGATAAGGGCTGAAGAGGCGGAAGAGGAGGGGCCACAGTGGGGAAAGAGAGGGAGAGGAGGGGTAAGAGGTGGGGTGAAGAGGAGCACAAGGAGGAAGAGGAGGGGTAAGATAAGGGCTGAAGAGGAGCATGAGGAGGAAGAGGAGGGGTCACGGTGGGGAAAGAGGAAAGAGAGGGAGAGGAGGGGTAAGATAAGGGCTGAAGGGGAGGAAGATGAGGGGAAAGAGATGAAAAGAGGAGGGGTTAAGAGGAGCAAGGGGAGGGAGGGGCAAGAAAAAGGGTGAAGAGGAGTAAAAGGAGGAAGAGGAGGAGCAGGGTGAGAGGGAGGAAGTGAAAGGGACAGATGGGGTAAGGATGAGTGTGAGGAGAGATGAGGAGGAGCACGTTTAACCTCCACAGGTACACGCCCCCTGTGCCACGCCCCCTGTGCCACGCCCCCTGTGCCACGCCCCCTGTGCCACGCCCCCTGTGCCACACCCCATGTGCCACGCCCCCTGTGCCACGCCCCCTGTGCCACGCCCCCTGTGACACTCCCCCTGTGCCACGCCCCCTGTGACACGCCCACTGTGCCACGCCCCCTGTGACACGCCCCCTGTGCCACGCCCACTGTGCCACGCCCACTGTGACGTCCGCTCTTCCTTCTCCAGTTTTATTTTCTTAATCGTTGATACTCGTAGATTCTGCTGCGTCGCGTCGTCATTTTGGTCCAAATAAATAAAAACGTGCTGCTCTAGTGAGACGTGTGTCCATAGGGGGCGCTACAGCATGAGGCGCTTTAGTGTGACGATGTTTACGGAGACGTCAGCTCCACTGGACACCACAGTTTGACTTGTTTGTTTTCTTTGTGTTTTTAGATGAATATTGTGATTTTAAATGTGTAAATTATAAAAGAGATGAGAACCATAGAGACTCAAGCACAGTCACTTTCACACTGGGTCAAACATCAGGAGACACGAATATCCTCCTCCTGCAGCTGTGTGTCTCCTCCTGTCTCCTCCTGCAGCTGTGTGTCTCCTCCTGTCTCCTCCTGTAGCTGTGTGTCTCCTCCTGTCTCCTCCTGTCTCCTCCTGCAGCTGTGTGTCTCCTCCTGTCTCCTCCTGCAGCTGTGTGTCTCCTCCTGACTCCTCCTGTAGCTGTGTGTCTCCTCCTGTCTCCTCCTGCCTCCTCCTGTCTCCTCCTGTCTCCTCCTGTCTCCTCCTGTCTCCTCCTGTCTCCTCCTGTCTGTATTTCTTCAAACGATTTTAAATTTTAGCTCTGGTCCCCACAAGGCAAAAAAAAAAAAAAGTCCCATTTCGTCCCAAATCATCAGTTTAATAATGTGATGATTTACTCTGGTCTGTAACAATAAACACGAGAGGAGGAGCAGGAAGGAGCAAAATCCTCTGAGTGTGAGGGAGGAAGAGGAGGGAAAAGAGGAGGGACAAAGCGGAGGTCAAACTAAACACGGAGAAAAACACAATGAAAAACCACAGGAAAGAAAAACTATGAAAAAAACACTGAAAACAAACCACTGCTCTCTGACTCCTCTCTGTGACTCCTCCTGCTCTCTGACTCCTCTCTGTGAGTCCTCCTTCTCTCTGTGACTCCTCCTCTCTGTGACTCCTCCTGCTCTCTGACTCCTCCTTCTCTCTCTGATTCCTCCTCTCTCTCTGACTCCTCCTCTCTGTGACTCCTCCTCTCTGTGACTCCTCCTGCTCTCTGACTCCTCCTGCTCTCTGACTCCTCTCTGTGAGTCCTCCTCTCTGTGACTCCTCCTGCTCTCTGATTCCTCCTCTCTCTCTGACTCCTCCTCTCTGTGACTCCTCCTGCTCTCTGACTCCTCTCTGTGAGTCCTCCTCTCTGTGACTCCTCCTGCTCTCTGATTCCTCCTCTCTCTCTGACTCCTCCTCTCTGTGACTCCTCCTGCTCTCTGACTCCTCTCTGTGACTCCTCCTTCTCTCTGTGACTCCTCCTCTCTGTGACTCCTCCTCTCCCTGTGACTCCTCCTTCTCTCTGTGACTCCTCCTTCTCTCTGTGACTCCTCCTTCTCTCTGTGACTCCTCCTTCTCTCTGTGACTCCTCCTTCTCTCTGACTCCTTCTCCCTGTGACTCCTCCTTCTCTCTGTGACTCCTCCTTCTCTCTGTGACTCCTCCTTCTCTCTGTGACTCCTCCTTCTCTCTGTGACTCCTCCTTCTCTCTGTGACTCCTCCTTCTCTCTGTGACTCCTCCTTCTCTCTGTGACTCCTCCTCCTCTCTGTGACTCCTCCTCTCTGTGACTCCTCCTTCTCTCTGTGACTCCTCCTCTCTCTGACTCCTCCTCTCTGTGACTCCTCCTCTCCCTGTGACTCCTCCTTCTCTCTGTGACTCCTCCTTCTCTCTGACTCCTTCTCCCTGTGACTCCTCCTTCTCTCTGTGACTCCTCCTTCTCTCTGTGACTCCTCCTTCTCTCTGTGACTCCTCCTTCTCTCTGTGACTCCTCCTCTCTGTGACTCCTCCTTCTCTCTGTGACTCCTCCTTCTCTCTGACTCCTCCTTCTCTCTGACTCCTTCTCTGTGACTCCTCCTTCTCTCTGACTCCTTCTCCCTGTGACTCCTCCTTCTCTCTGACTCCTCCTCTCTGTGACTCCTCCTTCTCTCTGTGACTCCTCCTCCTCTCTGTGACTCCTCCTCCTCTCTGTGACTCCTCCTCCTCTCTGTGACTCCTCCTCCTCTCTGACTCCTCCTCCTCTCTGTGACTCCTCCTCCTCTCTGTGACTCCTCCTCCTCTCTGTGACTCCTCCTCCTCTCTGTGACTCCTCCTCCTCTCTGTGACTCCTCCTCCTCTCTGTGACTCCTCCTCCTCTCTGTGACTCCTCCTCCTCTCTGTGACTCCTCCTTTTCTCTCTGTGACTCCTCCTTTTCTCTCTGTGACTCCTCCTTTTCTCTCTGTGACTCCTCCTCTCTGTGACTCCTCCTCTCTCTCTGACTCCTCCTCCTCCCTGTGACTCCTCCTCCTCAGGTCTATGTGTCCCATGTTCAGATTGAGTCTCTCTTCTCCACTTTGACTAAATTCGTGATGTATCAGTTCCAGTATCGGTATCAAAGAATCGGTATCATATCGTATCATCTGATATCGGCACCGATATTCAACACCGATATGTTTTGTGTTTTTCTGAACGTGACAAACTCAGGATTTAAACAGATAAATACATTTTGTTTACAGAATTTTTACAAAAGTGAAAAGTTTTTGTGATTTTTAATTAAAGACGTTTGTGGCGTCGCTTTTGTAAATGTGTAAAAGTATCCACAGATTTGATTCGTCGCCGCAGCAGCAGGTCGTTTTGGCCCCTCCCCTTTAACACTACGTCCCTTTAACTCGCTGTACTCGTTAGCATGTTTGCTAGCTCCGTGCACATTAGCTGGTGCAGTAAATACTGTGGAGGTTTAACGCGCCTCAGATTAGCGCTGCGCCGGAGCCGCCATCGCCATCGCCATCGCCGCAGTAATTTATGAGGTCGCTCGTTAACGTCAGGTGATTTGTGCTGCTCGTTTGCTCCCACTCATCTCCACAAAATGACATCAGCCTCGGCTCCTCTAATGCTGCAGCTGACTCTACTCCTCCTGTACCTCCTCCTCCCTCCTCCTCCTCCCTGCGCCTCCTCCTCACGTGGTCTGCTCCTCTTTTGTCTCTTTGTCTCATTTCTGTGGCTGAATGTTGTTAAAAGTTCTTGTTGCTTGGTGAAGTATAATCACAGATGAATAAACACATTTCCAGGAGGCCGGTCGATAGCCCCGCCCACATCTCACTGAGATGTGGGCGGGGCTAATGGTCTGGGTCAAAGGTCAAATCTAAGGCCATCGTCCACAAAAATAAAACATGTTTTTCAAGGGTTTTTGTCCAACACAAACACTGTAACTGAATAAATCCATACAGTGAAGTTTAATGCTCCACTGCGGGACATTTCAGACCAAACAGCATCACAGGAGACAGACCCCCCCCCCACAAGAAAAGTTACATAATGTGCTTTAAAGCCCCAGCAAATAGAAAAGACCATCTCTGTTTATTTGTGCAGTTTTCAAATAATCCTTCATCTGCTTCTTATGCCTCCTCCTCCCTCTTCTCCTCCTCTCCTCTTCTCCCACTCCTCCTATCTCGTCCTTCCCTTCTCCTCTTCCTCTCCTCCTCCCTCTCCTACTCCCTCTCCTCCTCCTCTCTTCTCCTCCTCCCCTCCTCTCCCCTTCCACCTCTCCTCTTCCCTCTCCTCCCACTCCTCCTCCCCTGCTCCTCTCCTCTTCCTCCCATCGCATCCTTCCCTTCTCCTCTTCCTCTCCTCCTCCCTCTCCTCCTCCTCTCTTCTCCTCCTCCCCTCCTCTCCCCTTCCTCTTCCACCTCTCCTCTTCCCTCTCCTCCCCTTCCTCCTCCTCTCCTCCTATCTCCTCCTTCCCTTCTCCTCTTCCTCTCCTCCTCCCTCTCCTACTCCCTCTCTTCTCCTCCTTCTCCTCCTCCTCCTCACCCTCCTTCTCCTCTCCTTCTCCTCCTCCTGCTCTCCTCTTCCTCCTTCTCTTCCCTTCCTCCCTCTTCTCCCTCTCCTCCTCCTCCTCCTCTCTTCTCCTCCTCCTCTCTTCTCCTCCTTCTCCTCTTCCCTCTCCTCCTCCTTCTCCTCCTCCTCTCTTCTCCTCCTCTCCTCCTCCTCCTCCTCTCTTCTCCTCCTCCCTCTCCTCCTCCTCACACAGATTGCGGCGGGGGAGTCAGGGAGGCGCGGCGGTGACAGAATGTTGGATACGACACACACTCAGATCAAAAGAGGAAGTCTGAAGCGTCTCCTTGTAGTTCCTTTCACACTGCCCCCTACTGTGAGAAACGAGGAGCGCGCCTCCCACAAAAACACACAAAAAAAGCTCAAGTTTTTCTCTCAAAAACCCGCGGCTCCCGGAGAGACTCGGGAACAGAGGGGAGAAAAAACAGAGCGAGAGGCGTGTAGGTCAGCACCAAGAGCAAACCCGATAAGACACAGGTGTGTGACGCACAATTAAAATGTTTGGGGCGTAAACAACATTTGTGTGAGGACAAAGTGTGTGACCTTGTCCTCACGATTCAAGAAAACAGGAGCACGTTTTAGATTCACTCTGCAACACACAGACGCACAAACTACACACAGACGCACAAACTACACACAGACGCACAAACTACACACAGACGCACAAACTACACACAGACGCACACACTACACACAGACGCACAAACTACACACAGACGCACAAATGCATTAAGAATCACAAAAATGCACTAAAGTACTCTAAAATACACACTAAAGTACACAGAAATACACTAAAGTACATTAAGACACACAAAACCAGACAAAAAATACACAAAAAAAACCCACAAAAAAATACAAAAAAATAGGCAAAAAATACATTAAAATACACAGTTTACATTTGGCCTCGTTCTATATTAAACACGTCTTTACTTTTGTCAGACTTTATATAATAAATATAAATATATTTTCTGCACTTACAGATAAAGTCTCTTTTCTTTCTAAACTGGAGCACAGAGGGTTTATTTTCCAGACTATAAGTGTCACTTTTGTTCATAGTTTGTTGGAGACTTTTACTCAGACGCGACTTATAAGTGAAATTATTCTTATATATAATTTCACGTCTTCCTCTGGAGTGGGTGGATTTGTTCAGAATCGACACCGAGGACGAAGAATTCAATGGATTTATTGATTTGGAGTGAGATCCAGAGTAAACTTGTTGTTTTTTCTGCTTTATTTATCAGATTAACTGTTAATATCTTACGTTAACAAACCAGACACGTGTTCAGTTCTGTCTGTGCTTCATGGAGCTGAATAAATATAAATGTGTTACGTTAGCATTAGCATTAGCGTTAGCGTGATGTACTGATATTCAGCCTGTTGTTCCACATTTTATTATTTTTATTAGAATTTGACTTAAAGATAAAATGTCTGTTCTTGGTCACAACTTCCTGTTAGCATCACTACTTCCTGTTAGTGTCACCACTTCCTGTTAGTGTCACCACTTCCTGTTAGCGTCACTACTTCCTGTTAGCGTCACTACTTCCTGTCCAGTTTTCTCTCTTATGTTTTAACAGAATCTTGCAGAAATGTATAAATCCTGTTAATAGATTCTGCTGTTCTCTGTTTAATTCTTATTTTTATAACTCGCCTTTAAAGATAAAATGTCTGTTCTTGGTCTGTGTATTTTAGAAGTGCGCCATTAGCGTGCTAGTCACTGTTAGCTTCACTGTGAGATGTGAAAAGTGCAGATGATAATCAGGACGAGAGGACAGTGTTCTGAAAGTGAGAATAACTTTGAACAGTTTGAAATTCTGTTCTGTTTTTTTTTTATTTTAAGATAATGAAATGAGGCTCAGCTCCACCTGAAGCACCACCGCTCCACCACCGCTCCACCACCGCTCCAAGTTTAAATATGAATAATGAAACATAACAGGTGTTTTGAGGAGTAATTAAAAGCTTTTGTGCGTAAACAACATTTGTGCGAGGACAAAGACGCTGTTTGACCTTGTCCTGATGTGAGACCCCGTGTTTCAGACTCATCTGCGCAGCTCCACCCGCTGCAGCTCCACCCGCTGCAGCTCCACCCGCTGCAGCTCCACCCGCTGCAGCTCCTCGTCCAAACCTCCGCCCGTCACCGCAGCTCCGCTCTGTGTCGCGCTCGTTTTAATTTAAAGATAAATAGATAAACATGATTACCCCCGACCGAGTCTATTCAGCTCAGCGTCTCCGGCGAGAGCAGAGATTAGAACGACATTAGCTCATCTCACACGATTAACGCAAACTACAACCACCAGGGGGCAGTAAACTTACAAAGTGACTGTTTTTGTGTCTGTAGCTCATGGTTTTTGAAGAATAAACGCCACAGATTCAAACATTTAAGCCTGAATTAGACAATTTGGAGTGAACTCAAACAAGTCTCAGAGGAATATTAGAGTAAAAATACAAAATCAATTCCCAAATACTGATTGACCACTGATTAGAAACTAATTTAACACTGAAAAAATGTGACAGGGAGAATCCAAAGAGAGACCACAATCTTTAAAACGCACAACAACACAAACAGAACCAGCCCAAACTCTGCACACGTCCATTTAAACATTCAAACAAACAAAACAGTTGATCATAAAAGTTCCTCTCCACATTATTTAAAGTCTTTCCGCGGCTCTGTCCGGTTTTCCTCGGCGTTCAAACCGATTCCGAGTCTTTCGAGACGACCGTGAGACGTCGGATTATTTGCACAAACAGAGTCGTTGCCGTTTCTTATAAACACATTTTATAAACACGTTTTACTCGGCGTCGTTGTGCTGTGACAGCGAGCGTACGTCTCCGTGATGGGGCCGTATATCAGCGCGCGGCGTTTGTGTTCAGACGTGTTTGTTTTGTTCTGTATAAAGTGTCTTTTTTATTATTATTGTGTGAATTGTTTTGGAGCATAAAGTCTTTTGTTATTATTGAGATTGAGTTCTGCTCCTCGACTCGTTCATAAAATGTTTTTTTCTGTTTGTTCAGGAAGTAGAATCATGGGCCGCGCTAACGAACCGCCGCTTTACACGTTAGCGCCCGGCCTTTAGCTCATTAGCATTCCCCGTCCGTCTCTAAAAGTCAGTAACCCTCGTCTCTCCGTCTTTTCCCTCCTTTCCTGTCGTTCTCCGTCTCATCCTCCGCTCCGTGTCGTCCCCGTGATCACGTCTGGATGTCGGGCGGCTCGTCGTCTAATTGGGGCTCAGAGGAGTAATCAGGCGGCGACAAATCGGACCGTTCTGCCCATTACATGTGACCGGTGATCTCTGGGAGGCTGGGAGACGCTCGCACCACAACCGCCGCCAAGCTAGCGCCCGCCTCACGCTGACAACGGCGGATCGGCACGACGGCGAACGCAAAACGGCTCAAAACGGAGGCGACGTCAAAACGAGATCGTGTCGCGTGAATGTAAACGCGCTCGTCTTAAAAAAGGAATCGTGAAGATATCGATCGCAAAACGTAAACATCTGGAGTCGCCTCTGACAAAAGCTCCGCGCGACTCCATCTTGGCGATCGCGGCGTCTTAACCTTTCCGCGTAACTGAATTATTTAAGCGCTGAATCTACCTGTTGTGGAAGCGTTTTCGGAGCTATTCTGGGCGCCGCCTCCGGTCACGCTCGCTTCAGCCGCACGCTCAAAATGGCAAAGACAAATGCAGCCGGGGATTTGTGATAATTGGCCGAGCTGGCGGGATCGGCGACGGGCCCGGAGGAAAGGTCGCCCGCACGAGGAACCAATATGTCTGCCGGGAGGAAGAGGAGGAAGAGGATGAAGAGGATGAGAGAGTGAGAGGAAAGGTGAGGAGTGAAAAGTGGAGGAGACGCGTTACACACTTTCCCTCCACCTCAGGCAAAAGATCAGACCTCCAGGGGGCGCTAATGAGGCTCTACAGTCACCTTCAGCTGGAGCGGAGGTCACAGGAAAACTACAGTTATGTTTCCTCTCATTATTCTCCACAAAAGTACAAATACTGCAGCCAAAATACTCAAGTCAAAGTAAAAGTATCACACGGAGAAAGCGACTGAAGTAAAAGGATTTAAGTACCTGTTTAAAAAATGTACTTAAAGAGTAAAAAGTAAAAGTATTTCTCACAGATTTTGAGTCTTATAAAGTTTCAAATGTGGTGATTTTGATAAAGTTTTGAGCTGAATTTTGTTTTTATTTGTATATTTTTGTTTTGTTAAAAATAAACTCACACAAGAATACAAATACTTTTACTTTTCATTTCAGTTAAAAAATGTAGTGGAGTAGGAAGTACAGATACTGCTCTAAAATGTACTCAAGTAACAGTAAAAAGTACACACTGTAAAATGTAAAGTAAAGTACAGATACTGAAAGTCATACTCAAGTGCAGTACTTTACTACTTTTACTTCGTTACATTCCACGGCTGTTAAAAAAAAATAACTATGGCCGGTTCAGTCACAGCTGTAAACTCGGCCTCTGTCAGAGGTTTGGACCCGTCTCGCAATGACATTAAACTGTCGTCTGATTCAGTTTCAGTTTGTCGTTTCAGATCTCAGTTTTAGAAGCGGCGCAAGAATCAAAGTTACACAAATAAAACAGTAAAGACAAAAGGCCCGTGTGTCTGATTATAATATATATATATATATATATATATATAATATATATATATATATATATATATATATATATATATATATATATATATATATATATATATATATATTTGTATATATGACTTTTATCGTCCTAGAAGCAGGGCGTTAGCATGCTAGTCATTAGCTTCACCGTGAAGGTAAATATATAAAACACTTAAAAACTCAGTGTGGTGAGTCATGAGGATGGTCTGAATGTGTGTTGCCTGTTTAAAGGCAAAACGGCGGCGGGGCCCTGGTGGGCGTCGGCCCTGGTGGGCGTCGGCCCCGGTGGGCGTCGGCCCTGGTGGGCGTCGGCCTGTTGTGACATCACACAGTGTCTGATCTTAAAGTTGCAGTTTAATCTCAGCTCTGACTCTGAACAGCCGCGTCGCTAAAGGCAGTTTAGGTCCTAGCGTCTCCATTTGCCCCGCGGCTGTAGACGGGCGGAGGCATCTCCAGCTTCTCCTCTCTCTCCACCCGCTCCTCTCGCTCCACTCCCTCCACTCCCCCATCTCGCTCCACTCCCTCCTCTCCTTCCACCCCCTCCACCCGCTCCTCTCCCCGCTCCTCTCCCTCCTCTCGCCCCCCCCTCCCCCCCCTCCACCCCCTCCACCCGCTCCACCCGCTCCACCCGCTCTGTCTCTCTCTTCACAGACCAGAGGTTCACACTCATTCAACTTTCATCCTGGTCAAATATTCATGTTCGTTTCTTGTGTTTTGTCTGGACCAGAGTTTGTGATGTGGATGTGAATCTGACAGGTCTGCTCCATCAGCGCCTCCACCGAGCGCCTCCACCCGAGCGCCTCCACCCGAGCACCTCCACCCGATAACCTCCACCCGAGCGCCTCCACCCGAGCACCTCCACCTGAGCACCTGTCTCCTCTCTCCTCACTCCTGTCTCCTCTCTCTTCTCTCCTCTCTCCTGTCTCCTCTCTCCTGCCTCCTCTCTCCTGTCTCCTCTCTCCTGTCTCCTCTCTCCTCGCTCCTCTCTCCTCGCTCCTCTCTCCTGTCTCCTCCCTCCTCTCTCCTCTCTCCTGTCTCCTCTCTCCTGTCTCCTCTCTCCTGTCTCCTCTCTCCTCTCTCCTGTCTCCTCTCTCCTCCCTCCTCTCTCCTGTCTCCTCTCTCTTGTCTCCTCTCTCCCGTCTCCTCTCTCCTCTCTCCTGTCTCCTGCCTCCTGTCTCCTCTCTCCTGTCTCCTGTCTCCTCTCTCCTGCCTCCTGTCTCCTCTCTCCTGTCTCCTCTCTGCTCTCTCCTCTCTCCTCTCTCCTCCCTCCTCTCTCCTCTCTCGGGGAGTTAAACCGAGTGAAAAGAGGACGGAGGGAGATGTGAGGATCCATCTGTCTGTCTTTCGCCCGGGGCCACGCTCGCTCCGGGTTTGCGCTGGAGACGCTGGATTCTGCCAACGCCGTCGACCTGTTTGACGGATCGGTGCTTTACACAAGTCCTCCTCAACTTTTCCTTTTCAATTAGAGGAGTGTAGAGGAGCAGAGAGGAGGCGCGGGAGGAGGCGCGGGGGGCTGCCTGTGGATGAGTACATATGTTTGGTCGGTGAAAGACGCTGACAGGATTGACCGGTGCTATTGATCCGTACGGTCGTAGGTTTGTTATAACAGGTGAGCGCAGAAGCAGCAAAAGGCTCTGGGTGGTTTCCAATACATCACCACGGCAACAGGAACGAATTAAAGCAACACCGTGTAATCTCCCGCCGAGTCGTATCGAGCTCGAGCGTCGTCTCGGGTCCAGTTCAGTCGAGAAGAAATATCCATGTTTTTAAAGAAAAGTGCAAAATCATTAGTTTTATATTTTAATTAAAAAAATATGTAAATGAATCTGTGTTTATGACTTCAATATAAAAACAACTAAACATCAGGAGGAGTTTTATTTTTGTGCAGTAGAATTACTGCAGTAGTGACAGTGGGAGTACTCATAATAGTACTCATAGTAGTTGTAGTCGTTGTAGCAGCAGCAGTATTTTATTTATTTGTGTAATAATATGTCATAATTCACACTTCAGAATCAGCTCAAAGAAGCACTCAGGCCTGTTACATAAGTAAAAGTACAGATACTGCAGCAAAAATAAAAAATAAAAAAATAAAAGTACAAGTACATGGAAAAAGTGACTGAAATAAAAGTATTAAAGTACATGTTGAAAAATGTCCTTAAAGAGGAAAAAGTAAAAGTATTTCTCACAGGTTTGTTTATTTATTTATTATTATTATTATTATTATTATTATTATTATTATTATTGTTGCACGAGTCGCCCGAGTCTCTTGAGTCGAGTCACTTGAGTCGCACATTAAACAAAATGTCAAAGTTTAATTGTCGCCTTAATTTTTCACAAAACATTTAAATTATTCTTTACTTCAATTTAGTCTCATGATCTGAGCCACAAGAGTCTGAGACGAGAGAGAAGAAGAGGAGAGGAGGAGGAAGAGAGGAGGAGAGAGGAGAGAGGAGCAGGCCCACACACACTCACACACACACACACACACACTCTCACAGTCTCACACTTCAGCACCTCGGACAGCTCCTCGTCCCGTGTTACTCTCAGGTCCACTTTAATCTCACACTTATCACTCTGCCCGTTCAATTAACAACTCGTAAATTAAAATGATTGGAAATGTGTCTGATCGCGGCCATCGCGCCGACAACACTGACGACTCATTCTCCCCCGTAACCCTAATTCAAACGCTCCCAAAGTCATTACGATCTCAAGGACTAACGTAATAAGAAAAATCTAAGAGCGGCGAGCGCCATATTCATAATTTATTCAGGGCAGACAGGAGCGTCTGAGCTCGAGTGAAGAAGAGGAGAGAAGTGATAGCTTTGAAGAAACGCGCTCGTCAGCATCCCCTCCCGCCTTAGCAGTCATTTCATTATCTCGCCGGGCCCCGCCCCTTTTAAGTAGCGCCGAAGCGGAGTGGGGCTATCGACCCCTCTCGGAGTTAGCGGCCGACAGCGGGACAAATGAAGTTTCGCTTCAGACCCCCTCTCGTATTAATATCATAATTACCCCCACCTCCGAGCGCCGGCCGGACCGCCGCAAACGCCGCCGTCTGATGTGATGGAGAGGAGCGCGCCGGGAATTACATTCGATTAGCACTAAACAAAAGGAGAGGACACGGAGCGCCGGAATCAATCAGGAACTGCAGGACAGAGCGCGAGCGCCGCGTCAATGACACGCTCCAGACTGGTCCAGACTCACCCAGACTCATCCAGACTGACCCAGACTCATCCAGACTGACCCAGACTGACCCAGACTGATCCAGACTGACCTAGACTGACCCAGACTGATCCAGACTGGTTCAGACTAGTGTAGACTGACCCAGATTCATCCAGACAGATCCAGACTGACTCAGACTAACCCAGACTGATCCAGACTGACCCGAGCCGGTCCAGACTCATCCAGACTGATCCAAACTGACCCAGACTGACCCAGACTCATCCAGATTCATCCAGACTGACCCAGACTCATCCAGACTGACCCAGACTGATCCAGACTGACCCAGACTCATCCAGACTGACCCAGACTCATCCAGACTGATCCAGACTGACCCAGACTCATCCAGACTGACTCAGACTGACCCAGACTGGTCCAGACTGGTCCAAACTGACCCAGACTGGTCCAAACTGACCCAGACTGGTCCAAACTGACCCAGACTGGTCCAAACTGATCCAGACTGACCCAGACTGATCCAGACTGACCCAGACTGGTCCAGACTGACCCAGACTGGTCCAGACTGGTCCAGACTGGTCCAGACTGGTCCAGACTAGTGTAGACTGACCCAGATTCATCCAGACTGATCCAGACTGACCCAGATTCATCCAGACTGACCCAGACTGATCCAGGCTGATGTGTTTGGTTCAGACAATAACAGCTTCACCCAAACGAGATTCTTCCAGATCAGAACTTTGGTAAATACATTTTTATACTTTTAACCTTCAAGACTCAAAGTTTTTACATCAAGAAACGAATAAGTGACTCATGATCTAAACAAAAACAAAACTGTGACTGACCACAAGAGGCAGCAGTGTTCACGAGAATGTGGGAGCCCGTTTCACACACTAACAGCACATATGCCGTTTCACACTGTGACGTTTCACACTGTGACGTTTCACACTGTGACGTTTCACACTGTGACGTTTCACACATGGGCCTGAGCACATGTGTCTTTACAAACTCCATTTTATTGATCAGGGAAAAGTCGGGCCTCATTTTGACTCAACGAGAATCTGACAAAATAATAAAAAACTAAGAAAAATAATTGAAGCTTGTTGCGTTTTCTCTCGTGGTTCTAATTCTGATATTGATCCTGAGTCAAACGTTCATTTTGGCTCCATTTTGGCTCAGTTTTGGCTCAGTTTTGTCGACTGTTTCGTTCATGTGGATGACTTTGTTTCGTTCTTTCATAAACATCAGACTGTTCATGTTTAAAAACTCATATAAAGAGAAAACAAAGAGCCGGTTCTGCCCAAAGAGCCGGTTCTTACGTGGACTCATTATAGATGATCCACACTTCTCTCTTTATCGTCTTTAGTCTGGGCCAACTGTGCAAACGGCCTGAGACAGAAAGAGAAATAATGTCACACGGAGAGAAAGAGAGAGAGAGAGAGAGAGAGAGAGAGAGAGAGGTAGTGTTAGATAGAGAGAGGGAGAGATAGAGTCTGAAAAAGAGGAGTGCCCCCCCCATCCTCCTCCTCCTCCTCTTCTCCAGATCCTGGTCCCTCAGTCTCATCACTGGAGCTTTGGCTCAATCAGACGGGATAAGAGCAGGACCCAGAGGCACGCTCCCTCAGGCCCCTCCCCCTCCTCTCAGCCCCCTCCCCCTCTGCTCTGGCCCCTCCCCCTCTGCTCTGCCCCCTCCCCTTCCTCTCAGGCCCCTCCCCCTGTGCTCTGGCCCCTCCCCTTCCTCTCAGGCCCCTCCCCCTCTGCTCTGCCCCTCCCCTTCCTCTCTTAAACCACCTTCACAAACTCACTGTCCTTTTCTCCTCTCACTTTTTATGTTCCTCAAATCTAAAAATCCCTCTCTCTCCATCCATCCCTCACTCTCTATCTATCACTCTCTCCATCCATCCGTCTTTCATTCCCTCCAGTATTTTTATTTTTCCTTGGGGCTGAACTTTTGAAAAAGTTTTGTCTATGTGAGTGTGTGTTTCATTCGTTCCTGGGAGTCTGGAAGTTGTGGGGGATCCGCTCCGGGAGCCGCACCGGGAGCCGCTCCGGGAGCCGCTCCGGGAGCCGCTCCGGGATCTGCTATGGGAGCCCTGGTCTCCTCCTGCTCTGCTGTTGACAGAATACTCCCTCCGAATCTCATATGACCACAGCCCACACAGAGAGGAGGAGAGAGGAGGAGAGAGGAGGAGAGAGGAGGAGAGAGGAGCACAGGAGGTTTGAGTTTGGACTCCTCGGGGGGAGATTTGTCACCTCCTTCTCCTTGTGCTCACAGTTTGTATGGGGCCACATAAAGTGACTGAAGTGAGGAGTAAATCTGAGGGAGATTCAGAATAAAAGACGCCGACGCAGCGGAGACGGAGGAAATCTGAGAGAACGAGTGTGTCCTGGAAATCTCAGCGATTAGATCAGTCATGTGATCTGAGGGGAGCAACAACAAGACGAGGAGGAGACGAGGAGGAGACGAGGAGGAGATGAGGAGGACGAGGAGAAGATGAGGAGGAGGCGAGGAGGAGACGAGGAGGAGGATGAGGAGGAGACGAGGAGGAGACGAGGAGGAACTGACCAACATATGGATGAGAACGATTCTTTGTGAAAGGTTCATGGAATCACCACATAATGAACTGGGCTTTATTAAATTGAAGTTTTCGTGAAGATTTTTTTACATCTCCAAAGCTCAAAACGCTCCGTTCCACCTTGTGATGTCATCAAGTGGTAGTTTTCAAGTGAACTCCTCCTTTTACCTTCAGTTCAGTCGAGATAAGAGACAACTCCAGGACTGAAATGATCCAAATGATTCTATAAATGAAGGTGTGTGGAGTTTAAAAACACAGTGGAGCACTTCCTGTATCACCACATGATGACATCACAAGGTGGAACAGAGTGTTTTTTTCAGTTTGAGAGAAGAACTCAGCCTAAATCTGGAGGGTTTGTGTTAAACATGTGAGAATGAAACAAAACAACAAATCAACTCATTTTGATTCAATAATTTCCAGGAAAACTCTTAAATTTTTTTCTGGATCAAACATTTTAAATTCTTGAGAAAAGTCTAAATGTTTCCTGTCTTTGTTTCAGACAGGCCTTAAACGCACCGCCGCAGAGACGCTTTTATTTAATCTGTGTCTGAAAGTGAGGAACAAACATCACAAACTCCACAGACCCGACTCACTGAAGCCCCGCCCCTCCACAGACCTGACTCGTACAGGTCGTACTCTCACTGAAGCCCCGCCCCCTCCACACACCCGACTCGTACAGGTCGTACTCTCACTGAAGCCCCGCCCCCTCCACAGCAGACATAACGCTCCACAGAATGACTTGTGTTTACATTTACACTGATCGAGTCACTTCAGTGAGACTCTGCAGCTCAGACTCCAGACGGAAAACAGGAGAAGAATAAAAGACAAGGGGTCACACACCTGGACACACGACCGGTCACACACCTGGACACACAACTGGTCACACACCTGGACACACAACTGGTCACACACCTGGACACACAACCGGTCACACACCTGGACACACAACTGGTCACACACCTGGACACACAACTGGTCACACACCTGGACACACAACCGGTCACACACCTGGACACGCCTCTCGTCCAGGAGTCAGAGAACAGAAGTGTTTTTTTCTTCACCAAACACTTCCACACGTCGTGCTTCGTGTGTGTCATGTCTCCTGTGTGTTTATAAAATGTAAAAAGTAGAAAAAATAAAAGGGGGCGTGTCCAAACTGTTGTCAGGTGTAGTTCACCTGTGTGTTTATAAAGCCCAGTGTAAGTTTAGACGCACAACAACACAACACCAGCACATTTAGCATCTAGCACAGAAGATAAGATGAACAAGATGAACAAGCGGGAATATTTACAGGCACCAGGGCCGTAACCATGACGACTGCTGTAAGCACAATCCTGCACACAGAACACTCCCGCACACTCCTCACACTCCTCACACTCCTCACACACTCCTGCACACAGAACACTCCTGCACACTCCTGCACACTCCCGCACACTCCTCACACACTCCTGCACACTCCTGCACACTCCTGCACACTCCTGCACACTCCTGCACACTCCTGCACACTCCTGCACACTCCTGCACACTCCTCACACTCCATCATGTTTTTACGGCCCATCACAGCGGCTGCAGACAGAGGAGACATCAGGCCTTTTAGCCTCAGATCGCTCTGAGCTGGACGCCCCGACACGAGCACCACCATCAGGAAAGTAAATGACACAGGACGATAAGCCAAATGGAAGCAGAGGAAAGAAAGAGAGAGAAGAGAGAGAGAGAGAAGAGAGAGAAGAGAGAGAAAGAGGAGGAGGCAGTGAGGGAGAGGTGTCTGCTGCCCGTCAAAGGAAAACACTCTGGATAAATGTGAACTGCTCAGGGAGAGAGGAGAGAGACAGACAGAGAGAAGGAGAAGAGAGGGAGATCCTAAGAAGGAGGCGAAGGAGAGGAGTCCTTACCTGGAGGAGCCAGTAGCACCGGCGGTGGAAGGTGGGGATGATGGAGGAGTGGACGTAGCAGCCGTAGAGACACTGCACAGAAGAAGAGAAGAAGAATTTTAGAAACATGTCCTGCCTGTGTCTCAGTGTCTCTCTGTCCCTCTGTCCCTCTGTCTCTCTGTCCCTCTGTCCCTCTCACCTTTCACAGATTCACTTCCTGTTGGGCCCTGAAGCTCCGCCTCCACAGTCACATGTCACTGTGATTGTTTTATTTAAATGTTTATATCACCATTTGGACTCTACATGTGCTGGGGTTTGATTTAGATTTTTTTAATAATCACAAGAACAGAGCAGGGGGCGGAGAGATGGGCGGGGATGAGGGGCGGAGACAGAGGGCGGAGACAGGGGGCGGAGACAGGGGGCAGGTGCAGGACAAACACATTTCCTCCATCTTGTATGAATCGGCTGAAGTTTGACTCTTATATCACGACTAAAGTCTGATGAAGCTGCAGGGGACACATCATGTCCCTTTAACTCTACTTTTTCCTGGACTTTTGGTCGTGCAGGTATTTTTGGCGCTGTGGAGCAGCGTGCTGACCTCCCTGCAGACCGGGGCAGCTGTGACCCCTGACCTCTGACCTCCTTAGGATCCGTCCCACATGTGAGCGAGCGGCTGGCAGATGGTTCTCCCATTGTTCTCTGTAAAAAACACTGTACCCTTTTTACCCGTCAACCCTCAGCGCTGTCCCACTGCAGCCTCCTGCTCCTCCTGCTCCTCCTGCCCTGCTCACCTCGCCTCCTGCCCCGTCTCCTGCCCTGTCTCCTGCCCCACTCCTGTCCTATCTCCTGCTCGTCTCCTGTCTTCTTCCTGCCCCCCTCACCTCGCCTCCTGCACCATTTCTGCCACGTCTCCTGCCCCATTCCTGCCCTCCTCCTGTCCTCCCCCTGTCCTCCTTCTGCCATCTTCCTGCCCTCCTCTTTCCTCCTCCTGTCCTCCTCCTACCTCCTCCTGCCCCATCTCCTGCACCGTCTCCTGCCCTATTCCTGCCCTCCTCCTGTCCTCCTTCTGCCCTCTTCCTGCCCTCCTCTTTCCTTCTCCTACCCTCCTCCTGCCTCGTCTCCTACCTCCTCCTGCCCTGTTTCCTGTCCTCCTCTTACCCTCCTCTTACCCTCCTGCTGCTCCTCCTGCCTCGTCTCCTGCCCTGTCTCCTGCCTCCTCCTGCCCCCTGTGTCCCATTCAGAGAGCAGACCCTGTCAGGATTGATTCAGATGCCCTCCCGCTCGTGAGCCCATGGTGGAGTAAAGCTCCGTGTTATTAATATCTTTATCTTAAACAGATAATGTGACGTCCGGGGGCTCGTTACCGTGGAGAGGCCTGATAACAGCTCGCCGTATCACGCCACACATTCTTCACTAAGCGGCGCTCATAAAGTAGAGCTCACGTACGGCTCGGTGTGAGGGAGCGGCGGGTGGAGCGGCGGGTGGAGCAGACAGAACATAGACAGAATATAGACCCGTTTGTCCTGCTGCTGCATTAGACCCAAAGACGAGAGCGCCAGACCCGGACCGCGGCTTTACATTCAGTTATTTCACCGCCAAATCAAAGGGAATCACATCCAGACAACGCTGCGTTCAAATGGAACCTGGAGCCAGACGGACGAGGAGCCGTGTGTGTGTGTGTGTGTGTGTGTGTGCTCGGGGTGTGTGGGGGTGTGTGTGTATGTGTGTGTGCCAGACGCAGACACACACTCCACTGACACTCACAGTGTCTAAACATTATTGCATCTGTGTGTTATTACATCATTACATTTTTACACGTTCCCAAGTTTGTTTAAGAAAAGTCCAGAAGCCGAGAGAGATATTTTGAAATTTTCAGACAGGTTTGTAAAAACTGAAGAAAATGTTTTTGCTGCAGAAAAATAAACATCTCCAAACTCAGAGGTGACGTGTGCGAACCTGACAGTGTTTACTCCCAAATAAATATAAATCACCACGAGAAACAGTTTAAAGGATTTGGAAAATGTTTTAATGAGAAAATGAAACGTTTAAATCAGCCCTATTGAGCTTGAGTCTCTATGGTTCTCATCTCTGTTATAATTTACACATTTTAAATCAAATTATTCATCTAAAAACACTTCAGAAAACAAACACTCAGCTCATTTCAAGTTCATAAACTGCAGTGTCCAGTGGAGCTGACGTCGCCGTAAACGTCGTCACACTAAAGCGCCGCCTGCTGTAGCGCCCCCTATGGACAGAGGCACGTCGCACTAGAGCAGAGCGTTTTTTTCATTTGGACCAAAATGACGACGTGGAAAAATAGATACGTTTAAAGTCATACTTTGGAACATTCCAGGCGAAACAATAGCACTTCCACGACAAAAGCCAAAACAACATTTCATCAGGCTCCCCATGAGTTTGTTTATTTGTTTATTTCCTGTGTTTGTTTATTTGTTTATTTCCTGTGTTTGTTTTTTTCCTGTGTTTGTTTATTTGTTTATTTCCTGTGTTTGTTACATCAGACTCTGTCATAGCAGAAGCAGGACTTTCACACTGGAGGCATGTCAGTGTCTGTGTCACTGATGATTTAACAAACAAAAAAACAAAAACAAAATGTTGGTTTGAATTATCCAGGCCGAGTGTCGTGTGTGTGTGTGTGTGTGTGTCGGGGTGTGTGTGTCTCTGTGTGTGTGTGGGGGGGGTGTGCTTGTGTGTGTCTGTGTGTGTGTCTGTGTGTGTTTGTGTGTTTATGTGCTTGTGTGTGTTTGTGTTTGTGTGTCTGTGTGTGTTTGTGTGTGTTTATGTGTTTGTGTGTCTGTGTGTGTTTGTGTGTTTGTGTGTCTGTGGGGGTGTGTCTGTGTGTGTGTTTGTGTGCGTTTGTGTGTGTTTGTGTGTTTGTGTGTGTTTGTGTGTGTTTGTGTGTGTTTGTGTGTTTGTGTGTCTGTGGGGGTGTGTCTGTGTGTGTTTGTGTGTCTGTGGGGGTGTGTCTGTGTGTGTGTCTGTGTGTGTCTGTGTGTGTTTGTGTGTTTGTGTGTTTGTGTGCTCCCACAGTCCGGTGCTGGTCTTGTTTCGTGTTCTACTCTCATCTATTACACCCGTCCACAGTGGGACGTGTTCCTCCTCCCACTCCCACAGACGTCCCATCCATTACTCGGGGCCGGCCCCGGACACGCCGCCGGCCCCGGACACGCCGCCGGCCCCGCACACGCCGCCGGCCCCGCACACGCCGCCGGCCCCGCACACGCCGCTCCTCCCACGGCTCTGCTAACGTGGCATTAGCACAGTGGCATATTTGCCCCGTGCTATTTTAAACTCTACGATAGAATCGATATCACACACGGAGCATTTTTCTTTTCCTGGAGTTAGATTATGTGAGAGACATTTTTAGAGCCGCCGAGGAGCAACGAAAGGTCAATACTGGACTGGAAGTGTGAGACTGGAGATTTGTGCGTCCAAAGAGACAAAGTCAAACCCGACGACAAGGAGAGACTCACAAACACAACGTTCTGAGATGGATCATGGATTTATACGACTGAGCTCATTATTTCTGTAACTTAAACTCAAGTAAAAGTATCACATGAAAACATCTACTGAAGTAAAAGTGTTGAAGTACTTTTAGAGAAACAAGTAAAAGTATTTCACACAAGTGTAGTTCATTTAAGTGTAAATGTAGATATTGATTAAAAATGAGACATATTTTGTTCAGCAGGTGCAGATCAAATCTATTTCTTACTTTTGTATGAATTTTGTGTTTATTTTTGTTTTGCTCAAGCAGCTTCAACAAAAAACTTTTAAAAAATAACCCTTCAAATCATATGAAAAGTACTTTTCAGTCCAGTTGTAGTAGAGTAGAAAGTACAGATACTGCTCTCAAGTGTACTGTGTAAAAGTAAAAAGTACACACTGTAACATGTACTTCAGTAAGATACCTAAATATTGTACTTAAGTACAGTACTTTACTACTTGTACTTCACCTTCCTCCACTGTTCAGGACACGACATCATCAGAAAAAACAAAAGAATGAAACGTTTACTGGATCAGATATCGGCTCCAGTATCGGTCCAGTCGATATCGTTAAACTGATGTAGAGACTTTCACTCGTCATAATCGGCCCAGAATGTTTGAACTTTTATTCCCACAAAGTTCTGTCGTTACTTGAGAGAAGTCACAGATACACGGATCAGTTTGGTCTTATTTTTGTTGAAACGAAAAACTATTTTCAGTCTCTGGTATCGGCCGATATCTGCAGATCATTACAGTTCTAATATCGAAACCAGTATCGTAACAGAAAAATCTGGAGCATCTCTAATTGTGACCATTTCAAAAGTGAAAATAAGTCATTGAAGTTTTAATGTCACATTCAGTGTGAATAAACTGAAGCGCTCCAGTTTTCCGGCGCAGTGTCAATCATTTTGAATAATCTCCAAATCGTGACGCCTCGTCTCACAATAATCATAAAACAAACACGAGTGACGCCGGAATATTATGAGCAAAAGAGATTAGCTCCGATTCTTACAGCAGCAAACTGATTCATGACAGAGCGGCTCCTGCTCAAAATATGAAATCTACAAAAGCAACAGATGTTAATTGATACGAAAAAGAAAATAAAATGTTTGGAGTAAAATATAACTGTAAAATTCACCCAAAACAGAAAAACGCTCAGATGAAGATGATCAAATATTAAATAAACAGAGCACATTTAAATGTGATGAGTCTCATCAGAGCCACGGGCCACGGCGTCGGCGGCGAAGACACGTGTCTCTGATTGACAGGTGCGGCGCCTCTGCGACGGTCGACCGCGTCAGGCCCCGGGCGGTTTCCCCTCCCTCTGTTCACTCCATCCGTCAACTCACAGCATCTGACAAACCGAGCACAACGCCACGGCCGCCACCGCCACGATTCAGCCACGATTCAACCACGATTCAACCACGATTCAACCACGATTCAGCCACGATTCAACCACGATTCAGCCACGATTCAGCCACGATTCAGCCACGATTCAACCACGATTCAGCCACGATTCAACCACGATTCAACCACGATTCAGCCACGATTCAGCCACGATTCAGCCACGATTCAGCCACGATTCAGCCACGATTCAACCACGATTCAGCCACGATTCAGCCACGATTCAGCCACGATTCAGCCACGATTCAGCCACGATTCAACCACGATTCAGCCACGATTCAGCCACGATTCAGCCACGATTCAACCACGATTCAGCCACGATTCAGCCACGATTCAGCCACGATTCAGCCACGATTCAGCCACGATTCAGCCACGATTCAGCCACGATTCAGCCACGATTCAGCCACGATTCAACCACGATTCAACCACGATTCAGCCACGATTCAGCCACGATTCAACCACGATTCAACCACGATTCAGCCACGATTCAGCCACGATTCAGCCACGATTCAGCCACGATTCAGCCACGATTCAGCCACGATTCAGCCACGATTCAGTCACGATTCAGCCACGATTCAGCCACGATTCAGCCACGATTCAGCCACGATTCAACCACGATTCAACCACGATTCAGCCACGATTCAGCCACGATTCAACCACGATTCAACCACGATTCAGCCACGATTCAGCAACGATTCAACCACGATTCAGCCCTTGTCACACTTCGACGCTACTGTCTCTTATTGTTGAAGTTGAAACAAAACTCTCCAGAAAATGATCCTTTAATTTAACCCTTTGTTTTGTCCAAGCCAAATGTAAAAACACAAGTCCTGACCCGAGACCTCCTCTGTGACCTCCTCCGTCCTGTTACTCCTCCTGTTACTCCTCCTTCGTGTCGTATGAAGAGACTTATTTCAGTCACATTTTTATCCACAGTATTTTTGATAAATGTTGTTTTATATTTTACTCTCATCGTAGAATTGCTTTTTTGAACTTTTGAACTGCAGCTTTTCAAAACAAAACTCACGCACTTAACCTTTTATTTTGTCAAGACAAATGTAAACACTTTTTTTTTAATCTCACAAGATCATTTTCCCCCATTTCACCTCATCAGACCTGCTCCCCGTTAAGACAGGGACGAGTGCAGGGACAGGGGGACAGGAGGGACAGGGGGACAGGTGCAGGGACAGGGGGACAGGAGGGACAGGGGGACAGGTGCAGGGACAGGGGGACAGGGGGGACAGGGGGACAGGAGGGACGAGTGCAGGGACAGGAGGACAGGGGGGACAGGAGGACAGGAGAGACGGGGGACAGGAGGAACAGGAGGGACGGGGGACATGGGGGGACAGGAGGGACAGGTGGGACGGGGAGACAGGAGGGACAGGGGGACAGGAGGGATGGGGACATGGGGGGGACAGGAGGGACAGGGGGACATGGGGGGGACAGGAGAGTAAAGGGGAGGTGCTGTTTAGGTTTAATCAGGTTTTTCTTCTGCTCTTTTCTCCTTTAATGTTGATTTTATGATAATTATTTGTGATTGTTTGTGTTTTGTTGTCGTGTTTGTGTTTTGTTGTCGTGTTTGTGTTTTGTTGTCGTGTTTGTGTTTAGTTGTCGTGTTTGTGTTTTGTTGTCGTGTTTGTGTTTTGTTGTCGTGTTTTGTTGTCGTGTTTGTGTTTTGTTGTCGTGTTTGTGTTTTGTTGTCGTGTTTGTGTTTTGTTGTCGTGTTTGTGTTTTGTTGTCGTGTTTGTGTTTTGTTGTCGTGTTTGTGTTTTGTTGTCGTGTTTGTGTTTTGTTGTCGTGTTTGTGTTTTGTTGTCGTGTTTGTGTTTTGTTGTCGTGTTTGTGTTTTGTTGTCGTGTTTGTGTTTTGTTGTCGTGTTTGTGTTTTGTTGTCGTGTTTGTGTTTTGTTGTCGTGTTTGTGTTTTGTTGTTGTGTTTTGTTGTCGTGTTTGTGTTTTGTTGTCGTGTTTGTGTTTTGTTGTCGTGTTTGTGTTTTGTTGTCGTGTTTGTGTTTTGTTGTCGTGTTTGTGTTTTGTTGTCGTGTTTGTGTTTTGTTGTCCTGTTTGTGTTTTGTTGTCCTGTTTGTGTTGTGGTGTTTGAAGCAGCTCCAGTCCCATCACTGATTCCAGACACATTTTGTGGTGTTCGGAGGCTCGGGGCGGCCTCAGCGTCTCTGTGACAAAGTGAGGACGGCGCCTCCATTATTATCCGTCTTTGGGCTGCGGCGGATGACGGCGCGTCACGCAGCCCGCAATTAAAGCCCAATTATACACGTACACATAAAAGTGCTATTCCCCGCTATGTAATTTGAATGTTGTTGCAAACAAAGTGACGCGGCGGTGGCGGCGAATACACAGGTGGAAGTGGCACAAATATTGACACCGCGAGCGTGCGAATACGCCATTGTGAGCGTCGGAGGTGTGAATGAAACACAACGGCACAGAGAGGAATTTACAAGCAGCTCGCCCATAATGTATTCAAACAGTGTCAGCAGAGTCGAAAGAGCCGCCGCGACGCCTGTCCTCCAAAGTCAGACACTGATGCAGCAAATTCATTTGGAGACGTCAGTCAAGCGAGCAGCCGAGGCGATGAAAGGACGCTAAAGCCCGATGAGAGGCTCACGGCCTAAGCCCCTCCCTCCAGAGGGCGCTCGCTCTGTATCCAGTTCAGAGGGCGAGACGAGGCGAGAGGAGAGGGAGTGATAAACAGTTTGGCCTTCACAGCCTTCAGGTGTACACGGCGGCGCTCTGTACACGGCGGCGCTCTGTACGCGCTCGCACCGTGACACCGCTCTCTCTCTCATCCATCACGGCTGACAGGTGTCGAGCTCGCGGTGACGGGCCAGTCAAATGCAAAGTGTGTGAGAGGAGCGGACGCAGGGCGGAGAGGAAAGTTTCTCATTAGAGCATTATGATATGTGACCCCGGGCCCAATCACACACTGGAACTTTATTTATGCGACGGTTTCCAGCAGTGACGCAAACGCCAGAGGCCCCGCCCAGAACACGCCACATTTTACATGTTACATATGTGCAAGACAAACGTGTAGATCTAAACTCCTCATGTGATTAAAGATGCTAACCCCATGTGATCAAAGATGCTAACCTCGTGTGATTAAAGATGCTAACCTCATGTGATCAAAGACGCTAACCTCATGTGTGCTAACCATGTGATCAAAGACGCTAACCTCATGTGATTAAAGACGCTAACCTCATGTGATTAAAGACGCTAACCTCATGTGATTAAAGATGCTAACCTCATGTGATTAAAGACGCTAACCTCATGTGATCAAAGATGCTAACCTCATGTGATTAAAGATGCTAACCTCATGTGATTAAAGATGCTAACCTCATGTGATCAAAGATGCTAACCTCATGTGATCAAAGATGCTAACCTCATGTGATTAAAGATGCTAACCCCATGTGATTAAAGACGCTAACCTCATGTGATTAAAGATGCTAACCTCATGTGTGCTAACCTCATGTGATTAAAGATGCTAACCTCATGTGATTAAAGATGCTAACCTCATGTGATCAAAGATGCTAACCTCATGTGATCAAAGATGCTAACCTCATGTGATCAAAGATGCTAACCTCATGTGATTAAAGATGCTAACCCCATGTGATTAAAGACGCTAACCTCATGTGATCAAAGATGCTAACCTCATGTGTGCTAACCTCATGTGATCAAAGATGCTAACCTCATGTGATCAAAGATGCTAACCTCATGTGATCAAAGATGCTAACCTCATGTGATCAAAGATGCTAACCTCATGTGATCAAAGATGCTAACCTCATGTGATCAAAGATGCTAACCTCATGTGATTAAAGATGCTAACCTCATGTGATTAAAGATGCTAACCTCATGTGATCAAAGATGCTAACCTCATGTGATTAAAGACGCTAACCTCATGTGATTAAAGATGCTAACCTCATGTGTGCTAACCTCATGTGATTAAAGATGCTAACCTCATGTGATTAAAGATGCTAACCTCATGTGATCAAAGATGCTAACCTCATGTGATCAAAGATGCTAACCTCATGTGATCAAAGATGCTAACCTCATGTGATCAAAGATGCTAACCTCGTGTGATCAAAGATGCTAACCTCATGTGTGCTAACCTCATGTGATCAAAGATGCTAACCTCATGTGATTAAAGATGCTAACCTCATGTGATCAAAGATGCTAACCTCATGTGATCAAAGATGCTAACCTCATGTGATCAAAGATGCTAACCTCATGTGTGCTAACCTCATGTGATCAAAGATGCTAACCTCATGTGATTAAAGATGCTAACCTCATGTGATCAAAGATGCTAACCTCATGTGATCAAAGATGCTAACCTCATGTGATCAAAGATGCTAACCTCATGTGATCAAAGATGCTAACCTCATGTGATCAAAGATGCTAACCTCATGTGATCAAAGATGCTAACCTCATGTGATCAAAGATGCTAACCTCATGTGATCAAAGATGCTAACCTCATGTGATCAAAGATGCTAACCTCATGTGTGCTAACCTCATGTGATCAAAGATGCTAACCTCATGTGTGCTAACCTCATGTGATCAAAGATGCTAACCTCATGTGATTAAAGATGCTAACCTCATGTGATCAAAGATGCTAACCTCATGTGATCAAAGATGGTAACCTCATGTGATCAAAGATGCTAACCTCATGTGTGCTAACCTCATGTGATCAAAGATGCTAACCTCGTGTGATCAAAGATGCTAACCTCGTGTGATCAAAGATGCTAACCTCATGTGATCAAAGATGCTAACCTCATGTGATCAAAGATGCTAACCTCGTGTGATCAAAGATGCTAACCTCATGTGATCAAAGATGCTAACCTCGTGTGATCAAAGATGCTAACGTCGTGTGATCAAAGATGCTAACCTCATGTGATCAAAGATGCTAACCTCATGTGATCAAAGATGCTAACCTCATGTGATCAAAGATGCTAACCTCATGTGTGCTAACCTCATGTGATCAAAGATGCTAACCTTGTGTGATCAAAGATGCTAACCTCATGTGATCAAAGATGCTAACCTCATGTGATCAAAGATGCTAACCTCATGTGATCAAAGATGCTAACCTCATGTGATCAAAGATGCTAACCTCATGTGTGCTAACCTCATGTGATCAAAGATGCTAACCTTGTGTGATCAAAGATGCTAACCTCATGTGATCAAAGATGCTAACCTCATGTGATCAAAGATGCTAACCTCATGTGATCAAAGATGCTAACCTCATGTGATTAAAGATGCTAACCTCATGTGATCAAAGATGCTAACGTCGTGTGATCAAAGATGCTAACCTCATGTGATCAAAGATGCTAACCTCATGTGATCAAAGATGCTAACCTCATGTGATTAAAGATGCTAACCTCATGTGATTAAAGATGCTAACCTCGTGTGATCAAAGATGCTAACCTCATGTGTGCTAACCTCATGTGATCAAAGATGCTAACCTCATGTGATCAAAGATGCTAACCTCATGTGATCAAAGATGCTAACCTCATGTGATCAAAGATGCTAACCTCATGTGATCAAAGATGCTAACCTCATGTGATTAAAGATGCTAACCTCATGTGATCAAAGATGCTAACGTCGTGTGATTAGCGCTGGGCTCGTCCTTATGTATTCCCCGTTGCCGTGGTCACATGGTCTCATCTGTCTTGTCTATCAGCCAAAGATAATTTCCCATTTACTCCCATCTACAAAATCATTTGTCCCCTAATGTTTCCCGAGCTAACATTTGTTCAGACTCTAATTATGAAGAATGGACTCGGGGATCAGATAGAAAAGTGCCAGCTCTTTGTGCACTGATGGAGTGACTTGTTATAAAGTTGTTGACGTCCACACGCTGAATGCTGATTGGTCAGAGGAGCACATCATTTGGACAGTGTATTTGTGAGGCGTTCATGCTCTGCACAAAGACGCCCGGGGCAGGTGATTCAGCCTCCGGCTCCACCGCATAAATCCAGTACGAGCGAGAGCCAATCAGGAGAGAGTATGTAAGCGGAGGAGCAGATCCATACTCTATAGAGATTCATGGAGCGTGCGGGAGTCCGCCCTCCTCCATCGACAGCATCCATGATGAGTATTGATCAGCCATCGATCGCGGCTCTATACTCACTGATTCGACGACTTACGGCTGAAAAGTGCCACTTCCACTTTACAGGATGAGCTCATTTTCGACTGATACCGTAACGCGCCACATTTTACCTGCGTCGTTACAGGCAGCCGCTCGCCAAACTCACTGGAATCAGATGGAATCAAATTATGTGTAGAGTCTAGTGGAGTGGCACGGAGCCCAGAACATCCACGATGGCATTAGGATTCAGGGAGACGCCGCTTCTATACATCATTGTTACAAATACAGTTAGAGCTGAGTCTATGAGGATTCCTCCGGCTCTCTGTTTGATTGTAAATACGCAGACACTTTTACGTCGTAACAGGATCATTCTTCAGAGCACAGGACGACTTAAGCAACGCTTGATGAGACATTATACATAATAAATCAAACGCGGGTTAGATTTATTTCCACGCTCGGCTCTGACGGAGCAGCTGAAGCCTCTAAATCAGTCCGAATAGAGCGGGCCACAAAATGAATTGGCAGGCTACTCCCGGGCTACAGGAAAATACAAAATTCTTCAACAAAGCAAAACAAATTACAGGCTGGTGTGTTATGGAAATGACCAGCTCTAAAAATAGAACCACATTGTAAAATAAACACAAACACTTGATAAACAGGCCCTGAAGAGGAGAATTAATTAGCCATGTTGGAAGCGTAAACACAGCTATACATCAAGTTCAAGAGCAAAACAATAACAAGGCTGAGCCCTGTTCACTGGAGCTGCACCTCGGGCTAACAGGAAGTATGCTAACAGGAAGTGCACGACACCACCGCATCACAGAGCTAAAGAGACACTAAACAGCATCATTAGAACACACAACAGCAGGCGTGAGGCGTGTGTGAGGCGTGTGTGAGGGGTGTGTGAGGCGTGTGTGAGGCGTGTGTGTGAGGCGTGTGTGTGAGGCGTGTGTGTGAGGCGTGTGTGAGGCGTGTGTGTGAGGCGTGTGTGTGAGGCGTGTGTGAGGCGTGTGTGTCAGGCGTGTGTGAGGCGTGTGTGAGGCGTGTGTGAGGCGTGTGTGTCAGGCGTGTGTGAGGCGTTGTGAGGCGTGTGTGAGGCGTGTGTGAGGCGTGTGTGTCAGGCGTGTGTGAGGCGTGTGTGTCAGGCGTGTGTGAGGCGTGTGTGTGAGGCGTGTGTGTCAGGCGTGTGTGAGGCGTGTGTGAGGCGTGTGTGAGGCGTGTGTGAGGCGTGTGTGTCAGGCGTGTGTGAGGCGTTGTGAGGCGTGTGTGAGGTGTGTGTGAGGCGTGTGTGAGGCGTGTGTGTCAGGCGTGTGTGAGGCGTGTGTGTGAGGCATGTGTGAGGCGTGTGTCAGGCGTGTGTGTCAGGTGTGTGTGAGGCGTGTGTGTGAGGCGTGTGTGAGGCGTGTGTGAGGCGTGTGTGTCAGGCGTGTGTGAGGCGTTGTGAGGCGTGTGTGAGGCGTGTGTGAGGCGTGTGTGTCAGGCGTGTGTGAGGCGTGTGTGTCAGGCGTGTGTGAGGCGTGTGCATGGGCCCGAGCCAGAGGAAACTCACATATGTTCCTCTGTCTCTCTGGCTGAAGACACACTGTCTGTTGATGCTAATGCTAGCCAGCTAATGCTAGCCAGCTGGGCTCACGGCCAAAGGCATTAAGTGGAATCGAATTCCACCAAAGCAGCTTTAATCAGCAGGTTTTTAAGGTTAGAATTACTCCGCCTCTCCTCCAGCCGGCCAAGGTTAAAGCAGACACAGGCACAGAGAGGGCTGAGAGAGAGAGAGAGGGCTGAGAGGGGCTGAGAGAGGCTGAGAGAGAGGGGCAGAGAGAGAGACTGAGAGAGGGTGAGAGAGGCTGAGAGAGGGTGAGAGAGACTGAGAGAGACTGAGAGAGGCTGAGAGAGGGTGAGAGAGGCTGAGAGAGACTGAGAGAGGCTGAGAGAGGGTGAGAGAGGCTGAGAGAGACTGAGAGAGGGCTGAGAGAGGGCTGAGAGAGGGTGAGAGAGGCTGAGAGAGGGTGAGAGAGACTGAGAGAGACTGAGAGAGGCTGAGAGAGGGTGAGAGAGGCTGAGAGAGACTGAGAGAGGGCTGAGAGAGGGCTGAGAGAGGGTGAGAGAGGCTGAGAGAGACTGAGAGAGGGCTGAGAGAGGGTGAGAGAGACTGAGAGGGGGCTGAGAGAGGCTGAGAGAGAAGGGCAGAGAGAGGGTCTGAGATGTGGATGTGACACACAGTCTGCTCTCAGCACCATCAGACCTGCCTCCACCTCCACCCAGAGGAGGAGTCTCTTCACATGGACCACACAGTGAGTCCGTGCACACGTCCCAGTGAAGCTCCTGCAGTGAGACACAAACCTGTGCCCTTGAAGCTTTGGCCAGTTTCTTTCACAGTCTTAGAGTTTCTGTTGTGCCGTGGGAGATTGTATAAAGGTTCTTTGCTTGAAGGAAATCTCACACAACGTTGAAAAGCTGAAATGGTCAGATGAATGAGCGTATGGGGCCGTTTCTCTGGAGCACAAAGCGCGATCGGACCGAGCCTTGACCTCAGCCCACTGTACTCGCCGCGTACAGCCGTCCACAAAAGCAGCACATATTCAGTCTCTCTGCGTCGGCCCACTCAGCGTCACTCTCTCTCTTTCCTCTATCTCTTTTATTGCGTCTCTTCTCTGTGATTCCTCTGACTTTACTCTGCACAAAAGGACTCACTTTACAGATCTAGTATTGAATTAGTTCTGTCAAAGTCTTTGTTTTTGAAATGCTAATGTTGTGTTTGCTTAAAAGAGCGTTCAGATCGCACGCGCTCGCTGAGTGGGGGAAGCCCGATTACAAATGATGTTAAGTGTGTGCAGGTACAAGTGGAGCACTCATTACCCGGAGCCACGGCCTCCTTATCTCTCGACCTTTGAGCCGAACTCCGGAGCGCTGTCGGAGCAGACATTTTTAAAAATGTCTTCCAGCTAAAAAGTAATGAGCATCTATTTGCATTACAAGCCCAGAGCTATTAAGCACAACAGTGACTTCATTCCACTAAGAGCAGAGTAATGGATCCTGCAATAAGCCAATCAGGCCGCAGATTAAAGGTGAAAGGTCAAAGGTCACTTTTTAGCTGTCATTTGGGAAGGCTGCGAAAGAGCTGAGTCGAGAAACACTCATTTTTCCCGTATAGCTCCAAATGCTCCAAATGCTCCAAATGCACGCGCTGGACGGACGCCAAAACAGATACTATTCCACGACACGTTTGGACAAGAGCCAGAACAGAACGACTCCTCTGTGCACGCCTGACCGCGCGCACGCCTGACCGCGCGCACGCCTGACCGCGCGCACGCCTGACCGCGCGCACGCCTGACCGCGCGCACGCCTGACCGCGCGCACGCCTGACCGCGCACACGTGAGCTGTGAAAGTGTGGCCTTTACCTCCGTCTCCATAGAACATTTTAAAGAGACATTTATTGATTTGTTTACAATGGGAGCGTATAATGCTGAGGCAGGGCACATCGTTACACAAACTTCACTACGACTCGAGCTGACACTAAAATAAACACTAGAAGAAGAAGAAGAAGAAGAAGAAGAAGAAGAAGAAATCATAACTGTTCTTTAGTGTCAGTTTAACCTGGAGGTGCCACGTTTCTGAAGAGGAAACGTCAAGGACATGTGGGTTTGGTCATCACATAATTCACAGAGAAATATTTGATGTTGATTCACAGGTTCTGAAAGTTTGAAGTAAAAATGTGACAAAATTTAAAACAACTGCAACAAAACAATGAGTCTGTTTGAGTCGCCCAGTTTAACCCAACCCTGGTGTGAGGAGCAGCGAGACTGTGTCCCCCGTGACGTCAGCCTGACCCCCGCACCCCCCGCACCCCCCACACCCCCATGACGCCAGGTCGACCCCACACCCCTATGACATCAGCTCACCGCCCTAACCCCTCATGATGTCAGCCTGACCCCAAACCCCCACAAACCACCAAACACATCACACCAAACAGTAAAATGATGTTGTTACGATACTAAAATTTCAAACTCAATTTCACTACTAAGGAATCGATTCTGATGCTGATTCCGATACCACGATGACAAAAAACAAACACACTCTTTCTTTGGACAATACACTGTGATTTTCCACATTACATGTTGTACTTTCTGTTTCATTCTCATGTGTTTTATCTCCACACCTGCCCTGTCCTTGTCAATGTTTTTTTTTTTATCTGAATGTTTTTAAGTGTATGTTCATAAATGTTGAATTTAACTGTCTGTAAATTGTATATTATATTGTATATAAGGTGACCTTGAGTGTCCAGAAAGGCGCCTTATAAATAAAATGTATTATTATTATTATTATATCTGTGTGATCCTCAGTGTGCAGTAGATTCATAGTGGACGATGGTCCTGTTTAGTCCAGGTTTAGTCCTGGTCCAGTCCCGGTTTAGTCCTGGTCTAGTCCTGGTTTAGTCCTGGTTTAGTCCAGGTTTAGTCCTGGTTTAGTCCTGCTTTAGTCCTGCTTTAGTCCTGGTTTAGTCCTGGTTTAGTCCAGGTTTAGTCCTGGTCTAGTCCCGGTTTAGTCCTGGTCTAGTCCAGGTTTAGTCCTGGTTTAGTCCAGGTTTATTCCTGGTTTTGTCCAGGTCTAGTCCTGGTTTAGTCCTGGTTTAGTCCAGGTCTAGTCCCGGTTTAGTCCTGTTTTAGTCCAGGTTTAGTCCAGGTTTAGTCCTGTTTTAGTCCAGGTTTAGTCCATAGGTGCATCGTCTGATCTTTGTGTCTTATTCTTGCTCAGATGCAGCTCCAGATCTTCATACACAGTTTGAGTTGAGGTTCATTTCTGTCCTGTGAATGTGACTTGTTCAGTATCGATACTCGCTCAAACGAGTAAACTAGTTTTATTACGGATTAGGATGTGATTTTTGATATTTCTGATGGTCCTAAACTGAAGTGGAGAGCTCATATTTGTTGCGCTGTTTCTTCAGGCGTGATTAGCAGCGTCTTTTACCTCCTCTCCCTCCCCGCCGTGATCTATAGGCAGCTCAAATTTTCAATATCTCCCGTAGAGGAGGGAGAGGCTGGAGTTTGAGAGCATCTGTAAATCAAGAGTCCTAGCGAGAGCGCGTGGCAGCAGAATGAGCGACAGAGAGCGATATTGTGCTTGTATAGAAACATGAAGAGGGGGAGTGGAACAGAGCCGAGTTATTGAGGTGAGGGGCGAACGAGCCAGGCATCGAGGAGACAAGAGAGAGTTAGGGAGGAGACGAGATATGATTACCACGGAAACAGCATCCGGAAAAATAAAAAATAAAAAAAGAGGGGCAGAGAGGCAGAGTGTGGAGCGTGAGGGGTAGAAAGGGGAGTGGGAGGAGAGGAAGAAGGAAAGAGGAGAGATAGAATGAATGCTAACGGGCATCCCAGGCCTAGTACCGCGGCTTTATCCTCACAGGCAGAGGAGCAACAATCGCAAACACATTTTCTCGCGCGCCGGCCCTAAGAGAGATAAAAAAGCAATTTGTATTCTATTCCCATTCAGCGCGGCTCGGCCTGTTCTCTGCTGCATATTTGTAAATACAGCTTTGTCAGAGCGGCTTAATCTTCTGAACACAAACACAGACTACAGGAAGGAGGAGGGGCCGAGGTGAGGACGGCCCCGGCGGCGGAGGTGAGAGGGGGCGAGGAGCGGTCCCACGCGGGGTCATCGAGGAGGACGAGAGGAACAAAGGGATCAGGAGTCGTTTCCTGTCTCTCCTGGACCGCTGTCAAAAACGAGAGCAGATAGAGAGAGAGAGAGTTTGGCCGACCCGGACTTCCCGGCGATCCGAAGGCGAGATTAGTCCCATAAAAGAGGCCATCATGTCACTCCACATCGTCCGGCCCGGAGGTGACAGATGGAGGAGGTGGAGCTCGGAGCTTCTGTGGAGCGCTTAGGCAGCACATTACAGGCACGTACAGAGGTAACGCAGAGTCCACCGCCACGGAACAAGTCCAACGCCGCACTACAAGTTCACCACGAGGAGGACGGTGCAAGACAAGGAACTCTACATGCTCTCAGGAGGACAACACGAGGAGGACAACACGAGGAGGACAACACGAGGAGGACAACACGAGGAGGACAACACGAGGAGGACAACACGGGGGGGACATCTGGGACTGGACAGGGACATGGCTGTAATATCGGGATCCAGTCGAAATCGTAATTTGATTGGACACAATTAGCAAACCACAAAGACTAAAGGACCAGAAATCTCCACAAACAACAAAATACTAAAAAATCATTTATTCAGCCACTAATTGTTCAAGTTCTCCACTTAAAAAGACGAGACGCCTGTAATTTTCATCATAGTTTCACTTCAACTATGAGACAGAAAGATCCAGGAAATCACATTAGAGGATTTTTAATGAATTCATTGGTAAATTCCTCAGTAAATTAAGTATTTGTTTAACCTACAACCAAGATCTGTGTCTCTGACCTGTACCTTCTTCTCTCAGAGGCTCCTCTGTCCTCCACTCGTTCTCTGTATTAATGGCCCCTGTTTGAACTCGTCCTCAGTATAAAAGACACATGTCCACAACCTCAAACAGTCAGACTCAAACTCCACTATGGACAAGACCAAAGAGCAAAGGAACCACAAACAAAACTGTAGACACCAGGCCCCGAACACTCAATCTGCAACAGGTAAGAGCTGGAGTCAACAAATCAACTGTGGAGCAAGTATTACAAAATGGAACAAGACCAATCATGAGGGTGGAAACATCATGCTCTGGGGCTGTTTTTCTGCAAAGGGACCAGGACGACTGATCCGTGTAAAGGAAAGAATGAACAGGGCCAAGTATCGTCAGATTTTGAGTCAAAACCTCCTTCCATCAGCGAGAACATTGAAGATGAAACGTGTCTGTGTCTATCTCCAGTCTCCAGATTTCAACCCCATAGAAAATCTGTGGAATGAGTTGAAAGTCCAGGTTGACCAGAGACAGCCCCAAAACATCACTGCTCTAGAGGAGATCTGCAGGAGGAACGGACCAAACTACAGCAACAGAGAAAACCTCTGGAGACAGAAAACGACCTGTCACTGCAACAAAGAGAATATAACAAAGTATGAGATGAACTTTTGTTATTGACCAGATACTTATTTTACAACATAATTTGAAAATTCATTAAAATCCTCTAATGTGATTTCCTGGATTCTTTCTGTCTCATAGTTGAAGTGAAACTATGATGAAAATGACAGGCCTCATCTTTTTACGTGGGAGAACTTGAACAGTTGGGGCTGAATAAATACTTTTTTTCCCCACTGTATCTGTCTTTTTCTACATAAAATCGTCTAACCCTGTAGTTTAGATTTGCACAAACATGTTCTGAAATGTTCTGGTGTGTCAGATGCCCTCCCTGCGCGGGCCGTGTTCTTCATAAACGTCTAACCCCGTGTGTCAGATCAGTACAAACATGTTCTGAGGTGTGATTCTTGTTTTACTTTGTCGGTTCATATTTCAGTCTCTTTGTCAGTTTCTTCTGGCTGCGTTTAAAACTTTGAACTTTGAACAGAATCTTATTATTAAAACATAAATTGTAAATCTAATTGCGATGCTTGTGCTGGAAATTCGATCTTTTCCTCAAACGCTCGAGCCCTGATGTGTTTTGTGCTGAAACTGGAGCAGACTGAAGCAGACTAGGACAGACTAGGACAGACTGGAGCAGACTAGGACAGACTAGGACAGACTAGGACAGACTAGGACAGACTAGGACAGACTGGAGCAGACTAGGACAGACTGGAGCAGACTGGAGCAGACTAGGACAGACTGGAGCAGACTAGAGCAGACTGGAGCAGACTAGGACAGACTGGAGCAGACTAGAGCAGACTGGAGCAGACTAGGACAGACTAGGACAGACTGGAGCAGACTAGGACAGACTGGAGCAGACTGAAGCAGACTAGGACAGACTAGGACAGACTAGGACAGACTAGGACAGACTGGAGCAGACTGAAGCAGACTAGGACAGACTAGGACAGACTAGGACAGACTGGAGCAGACTGGAGCAGACTAGAGCAGACTAGGACAGACTAGGACAGACTGGAGCAGACTGGAGCAGACTAGAGCAGACTGGAGCAGACTGGAGCAGACTAGGACAGACTGGAGCAGACTGGAGCAGACTAGAGCAGACTGGAGCATAGTGACCACTTTGATTTGGGCCGGGTTCCTCAAAGCTCTTGTTTGGTTAATTAATTTGGTCAATAGTAAACGGCGCTGACGACGCAATAATGGGATGAATAATGATTAAGCTAAAATGTGCTAATCTAAACAGCTTTCTCCAGCGGCTCAGGCACAGATCCATTAGCGGCGGAACAACACTGAGCTGCACGTTCTATAGTGCACTGAGAACGGTATGTTTGTTTTCTCATTTGTACACTCCCAGGATCATTGTTTTTGCATATGTTGCGAGATAGGGACATGTCAGCTACTACTACAACACCACAGCGAGGACGCAGAGGATCCATCTGTTTAGAATGAGGTTTATTTAAATGTCCCTGAGAACAAACGTCTCAATTCTCTGTCCAGGATGTTAAACTCTGGAACTCCTGACGCCGAGTATTAAACGTGAGCTGAAACGTGTCTTAAAGAGACGTCAGACATGTCCTCACTGATCAACTCTGAGTCAGGACCTGCATCTGCCCGTGTTTAATGTTCAGTCATAAAGTGAATCCTGCGTGTGCTTTTGTCTTTTGTAAACGCTCTTCTCTGGACGGACATCGCACATTAGCCTTGGCTGTAAATGTTGCAGTTTGTTACAGACTCGCCCCAATCAAATAACGACAATTTCTTTATGTTTCAGTTTGTTTTTTCCCTTTAAGGACTGAGCACTTTATAAACCAGTAAACCTCGCCTAGACTTTTATTCTTTTTAGACATAAGTCATATTAAAGGAAGTATGAGCATGTACTTTTGCCTTTTTTAACACAACTACCTCTATTTTACATATCCATCCTCATTTCTCCTTTGACGCTTTAAATAACCTGTACCTGCGCTCTGATTGGTCGTCTTTGAGGGCAACATAAGCACATTACGGTAATGACAGTGACATATTTAAAGAGCCTCACGCCTCTGCTTTGAGACGCCGTTTGAAGTTACATGAAGCACAATCGGTCGCAGAGTTAGTCCACACCCGGGAGTCTAACAGCGACGAGAGAATCCGACGCTACAGAGTTAACGCTGTGAGCATTTACCTCTGAACGACCCCGGCTTTAGCTCAGGCGAACGTCCATTTTACGATCAGACAATGGAAGTAAACTGTAAAAATAATCCTTCTGTTTCTTCTGTCTAAAGGTACAAAGTATTCTCATCTGTTCATCATTAGTTTAGCATCACAAACGGCGGCTAAACATGTGCTAATTGCTATGCTAGTTAGCGTTTTTCCAGCTCTTAGATTGTGTTTAGAACAGACCGCTGCTAATGATGCTAACGATGCTAACGAACTTTAAAGGCAAGAACATCGGTAACGGCAAAATGGGGTCGACAGTGGCTCAGTTGGTAGAGCGTTTGTGCACTGATCTGCAGGTTGGCGGTGCGATTCTAGCTCCAACAGATGAACGTTGTCATTGTGTCCTTGGGCAAGACACTTAATCTGATCGGCGTGAATGTAATGTAAAGCGATTTGAGCGTCTAAGGTGGAAAAGCGCTGCATAAAAATGTCATAAACAGAGACGCAACGAAGCAACGGACATGATTTTTACTGTTTGTTATTGATTCTTGCTCAATAAACTAAAGAGATGCCACATATTTAAAGTACAAAGAGTCGCAGACCAAAATATAAACGGTATTTAAACATAAAAATATGCAAACGGAGTTGAGAGCCCAGTTGAACGTCCTCGCGCTCCAGACTCAGACGTCGTGCTCGAGCGGCTGAGTCTGGCGTTGACGAGGGCTTTGAACGCGGCGTATGAACATCATTTGGTGCTTCCATCTTTGCTCCGCTCACCTAGTTTCATCCTTGACAGGAGCCGTGCCGCACACCCAATTTGAACAGGCTGGCTTAGCGCTGGGATTAGGATGGCTGAGAACAATGATAAGTAATGAAATCTATCACCGCGTTACTATGGAAACTGAATCAAGTTTGGCCAACGTTGTGTGTTTTGTCTCCCACGTCAGACACCTGGCTCCGAGCTGCCACTTTCAGATGATATCTACTTTTGTGAAGATAAAAAAGAGGTCTCGGGTTTTAGCACTTTGACTTTGGGTTTATAAAATGTCACCCGTGCCGTAAACAAGAGCGGCTCTGGAGCTCGCACGCGCGCAGACGGACGTGTACCTCCAGATAGAATATCGACCACATGCAGCTCGGTCACTTTTATTCTTGTTTGTCACTAGACCAAGACAAAATGGCTTCTGTGTCTTTTTCCTAATCCGTCTGTGTTTTTGTCTCCAAACTTCTAACTGGGGGAGCGCGGGGGGAGGAGTGCGGGGAGAGGAGCGCGGGGGGGAGGAGCAGAGAGGGAAAAAGAACTGCCACAAACAACGAAACACGAGGAGAGACGGAGGCGCACAGCAGGCAGATGGAGGAGAAGAAGCCCCCGGGCCGCCCTCTGATGAAGGCGGAGGGGGACTCGGCAGACGAAGACCATCGTCTGTTGTGATGGAGAGAAGAGAGAGGAGAGGAGAAGAGAGGAGAGAGGACAGACAGAGGAGAAGAGAGAAGAGACAGGAGAGGAGAGAAGAAGAGGAGAACAGAAGAGAGAGAGGAGAGAGAAGAAGAGGAGAGAGGAAGAGGAGAAGAGAAAGGAAGAGAAGAAAGAGGAGAGACAGAGGAGAAGAGATAGGAGAGAGAGGAGAGGAGGAGGAAGAGAGAGGAAAAGCAGCAGAGAAGAGGAGAAAGGAGAAGAGAGAGAGGAGAACAGAGTAGAGGAGAGAATAACAGAAGAAAGGAGAGAGGAGAGGAGAAGAGAGAAGGGAGAGAGGAGAACAGAATAGAGGAGAGGAGAAGAGAGAGAAGAGAGAGAAGAATAGAGGAGAGGAGAGAGGAGCGAGAGGAGAGAGAGGAAGAGGAGAAGATAGAGGAGAACAGAGGAAAGGAGAGAGAGGAGAGAGGAGCTCTCAGATGAATAGTGACACGTTCATTGTGAGCGTTTCTTCTGCCTCACTTGTTATGAGATGTTTGTAAGCTGCTTCATTCATGCGTCTCCTCGTGCGTCTCCTCATGCGTCTCCTCTGGACATGAGCCTGTGTCTGACTCAAACCTGTGGAGCTCACCTGTCAATACCTGAGGAGCCCAGCAGGGGCAGCACTGAGCCACCGAGCCTCCAGTGAACACTCCAGAGTCACACAGAGAAAAGTGAGACTTCATCAGGACTACAGCCCGAGTCTGAATAAAAGAGTATAAGAAGTATGAGGAAGTATAAAGAAGTATGAAGTAGTATGAAGAAGTATGAAGAAGTATAAGCAGAATAAAGAGTCCGATGGAGCTGACTTCGCCCTAAACGTCGTCACACTAAAGCGCCGCCTGCTGTAGCGCCCTCTATGGACAGACGCACGTCTCACTAGAGCAGCACATTTATACATTTGTACCAAAATGACGACGCTGCAGAATCTACGAGTATCAACGATTAAGAAAATAAAACTGGAGAAGGAGAAGCGGAGGTGAAAACAAGGAAAAATCGGCAAAATGGCGTCTTGAAAAGATGAATCGCTCCAACGTCTAAAGGGCAAAAGAGAAAGAAACAACTAGAACACAGTTAAAGATCTGAAAAGTCCATTTAATTACGATGAATAGTTAAGATGCTCAGAGACTTTAACCTGTGTAAAATAAACTTGTTTCTTGGTGTTTTACACAGTAAAATCAGGTGTGGCTGATTTAAGGATTAATCAGGCGGCGGCGCTCGAGGCGGCGCTGAGACACTGAGCCTGAATCATTCTTAATAAACAGTTTGCTCACTGTGAGTAAAATCGTTTTCCTGCAGTGTTTCCAAACGCTCTTTGTGTCCTGTTGCCGTTGGTTACGCCACAGCCCTCGCTCCAGCTCAAATGAACGGCTCTAATCTGCGAGGTGAAGGTTAGCTTTGACTTTGGAGAAACTCCTCTAGAAATGATTGAATACTTGTGAGATAATCACAGAGCGCGTGTGAAATTATAAGACTGTGCGACTGTAGTTCCACAGACGTCCCTCGGGGTCCGGTCCCTCGGGGTCTGGTCCTTTAACAAAGTCAGAAAAGAACTTTTATAAAGGCAATAATTATACTGTATATTAGCACAGGGTGTGTCATATTTTATTGTTACATTATGAAATTATGCCGGAGCTTATCTCTGCTCCTTCTGGCTCCTGATTGGCTTCAGTCTGAACAATGATCCAACGGGCGACCGCCGTTAAGTGACACACAACTAATCACAGCCCCATTCACTCACAAAGAGCCATTTACATATGAAAGTACAACTCGAGTCGCCAGAGTCCTTGAGCAACACATTTAAACCACCTCCCAGTGTCTGAGTGAGAGAGAGAGAGAGTGGGTCTGTCATGTAGAAAGTGAAACACTGGACCTGGTTTATCTCAGGAGTCACGTTCTAAAAATAACCCGCAATGCACGAAGTTTCATCTTTATTTTTTACATTATTCTCTGTTTTTGTCTGTCAAACCCCTCACCACACACTTTATACACTTTTCTCACACAGGCGTTAACATTTTCTCACATTTCTCTCTCGTTTAAACTCTCTCAAAGTTCAAACCTTCGTAGGCGTCTTTGTCGGTGCAGAACGTTTCATCGACATTGTGGGTTTTGTCGGGGAGAAAACAAATTGCAAACGTACAGCACTTCAGAGTCACACTGAGATCCAACGTTTATGTAAATTTGTCTGAACACATTCTGTACTGGACAGGAGACACGGCACGGAGGAGACTGATGGACAATGGTCTACAGTCCAACAGCCAATCAGGACGCACGACACAATGGTCTACAGTCCAACAGCCAATCAGGACGCACGACACAATGGTCTACAGTCCAACAGCCAATCAGGACGCACGACACAATGGTCTACAGTCCAACAGCCAATCAGGACGCACGACACAATGGTCTACAGTCCAACAGCCAATCAGGACGCACGACACAATGGTCTACAGTCCAACAGCCAATCAGGACGCACGACACAATGCACGTTCATACAGTGGAGAAAAGTATGCACTAAAACAAATCCACAAAACAGCGAGACCACGAAAGGTGAACCACGATACAGCGATGGAGCAAACCACCATTCATAGAACTCAAGTTACAGTACATAACTAAGAATAACATCTTCCTTTTTAAGCAAATATAATTTAGTCTGAATCACTCAGATCACGGCAGAAAAACCCTGAGCGGTTCTGACTGGAGAACGAATCGCTCCCCCACTGTTTCTGAGTCCACACGAACCCAGCGCCAGACTACAGTGATCTGACATTTTGGCAGGCTGAGGAGAGAGAGCTGACCCGCGTATGTAATTTATACTGAAATAAGGCCAAAGGGTGAAAACCACGACAGGTAGAGACAGAATGGAAGACTTATAGCGCCTACAGATACAAGTGCAAACACCGCTGAAGACGCAGAACAAGCAGAACAAGCAGACAGCCCCAAACCAGACAAAGGCAGAAGGGAGTATATTTATTGAGGCAGAGAGATCCACGTATATATACAAATACAAGAGGAGGCGAGCAGAAAAGAACACAGATAGATGCTCTGAACCAATACACCGGGGAAAGGTGATAAGAAATGTAAGAGTAAGGCAGAACGCGAGAAGGACCCAGAGCAAAGTCAAAGTTAGAGTGAAAGAGAGAGACAGAGAAGGGGGTGAGGGCAGTAACTCGCGCCTCGACAGGTCTCAGGAGGTTGTAATGTATAGCATCGTTTCAATCTCTCAACACCAACTACAGCCCTCTTTTTTCATCTGCTTCTACAGGAGGAGGACGCGCACGCTCTCCTCTCCTCCTGAGCCAAATCGGCGTTCACAGTGATCGAATGTGCTCGCGTCTGACGTTATAGCCCCAAATATGAATAGTTATTTGTAGTTAGCCGCGCGCCGTGTCCCCATTCAGGTGCGGAATCTCAAGGTTAGTGACGCTAAAGCTCGGATGTGAAATGCGACGTCAGGCGTGTTTCTATGTTTGTCTTTGAGTCTTTCTGCCGGAGTCCAGGGCTTGATTTACCTGCCTCACGCACCATTACTCCCGCTCCCATGCATGCCCGGCCCCAATAATTGATCTGCGTGCTACTGTAACTAAATCCGTCAAGACACTGACACCTCCTTCTCCACGACTCCGCTCGTTCCTGTTCTCTTTTCCCTCTCCTCCTGCTTCTGTGTGTGTCTTTTATCATGGCCGCCAGATTGCGTGCGACGCTGGTAGTCTGCCAGCAGAGGGAGTCCCCGTCAGAGCGAGCAGGCGAGGATCCGGGGAGGAAAGCCCAAACACCACACACCCAAATCCTCTGAAGACAACATAAAGACATCTCTGGCAGCGCGGTGACAGAGGCAGCGCCGCTCTGACCTCCGGAGGTGATACGCTTTCAACGCCGTGTCTCAGCTCCACAAACAGCTGTTGGCTCTGGGCAGAAGGCAACGATGACCCGTAATTTATGTCCAGGACGGCCCCCTCCGCTCCCCCTCGGCCTGTCCCTCTCAGCCTGTCCCTCCGACTTGTGTTTGCATAGTGCATTTAAAGTAATAAGTACAGTATCTCCTTGGATGCCACAGAGCTATAAATCAGACACAAATAGACCTGTCACCTTAGTAAACAAAGGATGGGCCCAGTTATCATTAAAAACAAAAGGTTTCTGCTGGAGGGCTGGACGTGCATACGGATGAGACGCCGGCCAATCGTCCATCTCCTTGGCGCGCCCTGAGCCTCGTACATTCACATGCTACGCCCGTCCACATCAACGTAATAAAAAGTGGAAATTGGTCTTTGGATGTCCCGTTTTATCTGCACATGTAAAATAGACTCGCCTTTTTAAATAAACTTCTCAAAGTGACTGAGGTGAAGGTGGACATGTACATTATAGAGCTGATATAACACGGCGTGTTCCTGCGGCGTGTTCAAATGCAGAGAGCGCCTCCGTGGACTCGGAGTGAACCGCAGAAGACACTGGGAGGTTTATATCCCCAGAGCCGGCGGCTGATAACAGTTTGATTATGATATTTACGCTCCATAATGACTTCTGATGACAAACGGCTCACAATCACAGACTCACTCCATCACATCGCGTCGGTCGACGTGACGTTAGAGATTTAGGTCAGACTCGGAAAATGAGACTTGGATTCGACGGCGGCGACGACATTGTTCAATGTCATGACAGCGAGATGAAAATTTAGCATCATTTGTTATGAAGAGCCATCAGTGTTTATGACAGCCGATCCATCGCCGAGTAAGCTGTGTGTCCCCTACACGTCAACGTGTGACACACGCGACGCACCAAATGTCAAAGAATGTCAGCTCCATGTCCCAGCACACGCCTGACGCCACGCAGGCCCGTGTCGCAGCACACGCCTGACGCCACGCAGGGAAAGAGACAATGAGAATACCATTTATTTCATTTCTTTCATTTTAATCAGGACTGTAGCTGCTCCAGGCTGTGACCTGCAGAGTCCGGGGTCTGTCCAGAGTCTGTCCAGAGTCTGTCCGGGGTCTGTCCAGAGTCTGTCCAGAGTCTGTCCACAGTCTGTCCCGGGTCTGTCCGGGGCCCCTCAGGTGTGAGTGAGTCTGACCCTGTGGTTCTGGTGTGAACACGTCCTGTTTCTTTACAGAGATCACATATAAAAGACAATGCTCCATCTCCCTCCTCCTCCTTTCTCTCCTCCTTCCTCTCCTCCTCCTCCTCCTCCTGTCAGTCAGACCTTCACAGTCACACGTCTGTAGAGTCTCATGTTTCATGTTCGTTCCTCGTTTCCTCAGTTTCAGGCTCTGTGGCTGCCGTCCTCTGTTGTCATGGCGATTGTCCAATTCAAATCTAAACATTAAATCATTTTCCTTAAACCCATGAATAAGATTCTCATAAACCGTTGTGATTTGTTTCATCACTGTTTTAAAGTCGAAGTTACTAACTATTGCTAATGTTGATGCAATCGCTCAAACAGCGACTTTCAAAGACCAAGACGACGCTTTTGAATAAGACGAGGAACCTTCAAACTTAAAACACAATTTCTTCAAACCTTTTTATCCTGAAACACCAGAGTGATCTGCTGCTCATAATTATAAAAACACAAAACCAGAACAGAAAAAACACCTCAGACAAACTGCACCTTTGGACAAACCGGCTCAGATCCGCTCACTTGACACTTTCTGTTTTAAACTGATCCATTTTGAGGAGAAAGTGTTTACTGCTCGTCCTTATGCACCGACTCTACGCCGCGCGATCGTAAAACCGCTCCACATAAGCAAAAACACGACGTAACGAAGCCTCACAACTTCAGTTAAGAGCAGAAACATGGACGGCGCTTACACAGCAGCGAGCGCCCGACGCCTTATGGACGCTTTCACCTCCAGCTGATGGAGACGGGATGATGATAATGGGGACGGCCTCCTCCTCCAGCCGCGACTTATTCTAAAGACAGCGCCGTTTGAGAGCGATCGCCACATCCCATTAACTCTGCAAAACAAGGTCTATCCCAAAGTGCTGCTTGATGAAGATGAAGATGAAGATGACCACACATCTGTACAGTACGACACCGGGCCCCGCGCCGCTCTAATGGGGCTCCTCCACGCCCCGGATCTGCAGCGGCGGCGTTTTCGGGGAATTGGGACGCCACTGTGTAAGATGGTGTGAGGAAGAGGAGGAAAAGGAGGAGGAGGAGGAGGAAGAGGAAGAGCAAAGTGAGCAAACAAGAGAGTCTGTCTAAAGTCGAACACAAGTAGAATCTGTCAGCTCCAGGTTTATCAGACGCCTGGAAAATACACACACACACACACGCACCCCTATACACACACACACACACCCCCACACCCCGGCACGCACACACACACACACACACTCTCTCTCTCACACACAACGACTTAATTAAACTTTCTTTTGCGTTTGACGAACACGGCGGCCGCTCTGTGTCGTCTGTCTCCTTCTCCTGATAAATTCATTTTGCTGCCAGATATGAGACGCTTCAACTCTTCTCCTCCTCTCTGCCTCCTCCCCTCCTCTCTCTCTCTCTCTCTCTCCTCCCCTCCTCCTCTCCCTCTCTCCCTCTCTCTCCTCGGTGGCAGAAGGTCCTGTCCTCTGTTTGTCTGTCTGGCTGCATGACTGACGCGCCCTCTCTCCTCATCTCTCTTTCTCTCTCTCTCTCTCTGTCCTTCTGTCTTCTCCTCACCTCTCCCTTTCCCTTCCAGTCCCTCTCCTCTCCCCTCTCCCTCTCTCTCCTGCTCTTTCCCCCTCCCTCTCCTCCTCCCCCTCCTCTCTCTCCCCCTCCTCCCCCCCCCCCCCCCCCCCTCCCCCTCCTCTCCCCCCCCCCCCTCTCTCCTCCTCCTCCTCTCCACAGACGTGCTCCTCTCTGTTGTGTCTCATTATGTGGGTGAGGTGTTTTGGGGCCCATCATCCCACACTGTCAGGAGCCATAATGCCTCTCAGTGGGCGTCCGGATTCTGTTTGTTTCTGTGCGTGTGCTGCTCTTCTTCTTTTCCTCCTCCTCCTCCTGGAAAACTCCACCAGTGCAGCCTCTTGATACTTTGCTGATGTCATCAACATGACATGGGAGTGTGATGCTAACTGTAGGCACTGCTCTGTCTGAGGTTTCTGAGGTGCAGATAAACACGTCCCAGACGTCACAGACACGAGCTAGCATTAGCATTAGCATTAGCATTAGCAACACTTTTTTAAAGTCGATTTTCTCATGTGATACTTCTACTTTTACTTGAGTATGTTTCTGCTTCAGTATGTGTACTTTTACTTAAGTAACACAATGGAGTACTATCACCACTGCAGACAAAACACACACGCACACGGAACACCGCACACAGAACACTACACACACAACACCGTACACACCACACACACAACACCTCACACACAACAACACACACAGAGCGCCACACACAGAGCGCCACACGATGCAAAAATACAACAAAACAATCACGTTCTTGATGAAGTTTAAATGACATTTAATATATTTACTGAAAAATTAAACATAAAGTGACACTGAAAGACACAGTGTGACTGGGGTCACTGTGTGACCGGGGTCACTGTGTGTACCTGCTTCCTTCATGTTTCAGACCTGGAGATGTTCTCTGTAAACGTGTAAATGTTTAAACGTGTAAACGTGTAACGTGCTCTGTCTGTGGAGCAGATCGTCTTCATCTCATTTGGGCGGATTGTGACGCTCATTACACAGACGTGTGTGTTTTCATGCATGTAAATAAAGAGGAGAGATAACGAGCGCCAAGAAGAGATGGGAGGAGAGAGGAGGGAGGAGGAGGAGGGATAAGAGGAGACGCAGACTGAAGGAGGGAGGAGGGAGAGATGGAGAGAGAAAGCATAAGACAGAGGAGGGGAGCGCGGGGGGAGTGAGGAGGAGGAGGAGGAGGAGGAGGAGGAGGAGGAGGAGTGTTAATGAGTGTTAGATGTGCTGAGGTCGCTCTGTTTGTTCTGTAATGTTGCGGTGCCACCTCAGGTGGGTGATTAGCAGTAATTATATAATTACACCAAATGTGATAATAAACAGCACAGAGGGAATCAGCTCCATCATCTGCTACGCCACACGTGTACTTATACACGAAATATACACGAAATATACACACGTACTACTGTATACACCTCCAACATGTGTACTTATACACGAAATATACACACGTACTACTGTATACACCTCCAACACGTGTACTTATACACGAAATATACACGAAATATACACACGTACTACTGTATACACACGTGTACTTATACACAAAATATACACACGTACTACTGTATACACCTCCAACACGTGTACTTATACACAAAATATACACACGTACTACTGTATACACCTCCAACATGTGTACTTATACACGAAATATACACACGTACTACTGTATACACCTCCAACATGTGTACTTATACACGAAATATACACACGTACTACTGTATACACACGTGTACTTATACACGAAATATACACACGTACTACTGTATACACCTCCAACATGTGTACTTATACTTTATACACAAAATATACACACGTACTACTGTATACACCTCCAACATGTGTACTTATACTTTATACACAAAGGGGAGGGGCCAGGGGAGGGGAGGTGTGAATGGTAAAATGTTAAATAGTCACATTTTTACATAGTGCTTTACATCAAGGAACCACACACACATTCACACACACCCACACACACATTCACACACACACATTTATCCACCACCACAGGGGGTAGGGGGTTAAGTGTTTTGCCCAATGACACAACAACAGCATCTGTGGAGCTGGAATCACACCGACCTGTGGGTCAGTGTAATGTTTATGTCGAGAGCAGGATTCAAACTGTCAACCTCCTGATCAGAGGATAAACGCTCTACCGACTGAGCCACAGCGTCTCCTGATGAAATAAAGTGAAGTATCTTTAAAGACGCTGATGTTTCCACTGATCTAATAAAGTCTCACAGTTGTAGTTGAATATCAGTATAATCCACATTTACACTGCGGCTCGTTCAAACTGCAGCAGTGACTCCATAACAGCGGCTCATAAACACGAGCCGACGCCGCCGAGCGAGAGCCACACACCTGCTTTACTGTTTCGCCCCAATCTGACGAGCCAGATTGTCTTTTATGTAACTGCGAAACTCCGCCCACTCCCAAATGCTAAACCAAATAAAGCAGAAAGTGGACTCGCCCAGTGGCGTCCGGATCATTTGAGCTCGACACAAAAAGTAATGGAGGCCTCCGCACACCTGTGAGTAAAACGCCATTTGCCGGTGACACACAGTAACTGCCAATAAAACAAGTGCTGAGTCGCTCCCACAGGCAGCCAGGGGGCGCCGGGGACAAATGAACACGAGCTGGGAGGAAAGAGCTGTTCCCCGAGGATCACGGCTGTTCTGGAGTCTTTACGCCCCTCCCTCTACCGTCTGAAACGGAGCGTCTCATCCTTAAGCCCAACGCAAAGAAACACGTGTAAGACAAAAGAGGCTTAGCTAACGCCGCGCGACGCCAAACGAATGTGGAGTTTGGCCGTTAAAATAAATGACCTTTGGGGAGGAGCTGCCTGAAACGAAACAGACGAGGAAGAAAATACAGGTTCATTTAGAGAGTTTGAAGAAAGAGCCACAGGGAACCACGACGTCTTTATCATAAACTATAACAAACCTCTGACTGTTTTAAATCAAAACGACACAAAAACACATCATTTTGAGTTAAAAATCTCAACTTGTAAACATTTGTCAGTAACACGGCTCCGTTTGAATCAATGACGCTGAAAAGTGTAAAGACGTGACTGAGTTTAGCTCCAAATGAAGCTCATCGAGGCCAGAGGCTCATTTAGAGACGAGTCCCATAGCAACCGAGTATCATAGCAACCGAAGAGCCAATCAGGAGCAGTTTAGCAGCTTAGCAACGCTGTCAATCAAACTTGTCGCTAACGCTAACAGGAGAAAGAAGGATTTGTCTGTTATTAATGTTCATATCTTGATTTACAGACACAATAGTGAAATAAAAACCCCAGGATCATGTAGAGGGTTAATACGAACATTTAAGACCAAAATGAGTCTGACAGACGCAGAGGATCATCATCACTTCCTGTTTGTAACGCGGCGGTTAGCACGTTAGCTCTGTGCATTATATAAACAGTCTATGCTAGCAGGTTAGCTCTGTGAAATAAAAACACGTTCGATGTCTCAGGCTGCGGTCACATTATGTCAGCGTCTCACGGCGAGGAGCGGCGTGCAGAGCGAGGAGCGAAGGAGGAGCAGGGAGGAGAGGGCACAGTGTGGAGGGAGGTGCGCAGGGAGCAGCAGGAGGTGGAGGAGCAGAATAATTACTGCTAATAAAGCCTAAAGGAATCTGAGCGCGGCGTCAGGTACGAGCAGATCAGATTAGAGCCGCCGCCGCCGCCACCGCCGCCGCCACCGCCGCAAACTCATCTGATAATCTGAAGTCCGACTCAGAGCAAAGAGTTTTACAGATTTGACATAATTACAGACGTTTGTGTTTCTGCTCCACCAAACTGAAATTACACCCAAAGAACAAATGTGAGGACGAAGTTTAAAGACACAAGGTTTAAAAATCACAAAACAAATGTGAAAATGTGTTTGTGATTTATGTTATTTATTATTCTTGAAATGTTCCACAGTGTGACATTAAAAGACAATTAGCACAAAGCAGAAAGAAGGGTCGACTTTACTGTGTGGAGTTTGTGTGTTCTCTCTGTGTCTGTGTGGAGTTTGCGTGTTCTCTCTGTGTCTGTGGAGTTTGTGTGTTCTCTCTGTGTGGAGTTTGCGTGTTCTCTCTGTGTCTGTGTGGAGTTTGCGTGTTCTTCCTGTGTCGGCCACGTTACAGGTCAGATCTCTGGAGAGTCTACCCCGCTCATAATACATATTTAAATGAATATTTCCAACATATTTTTTTGTAAACTAGTGAATTAAGAGTACGTTTGACGCCATATTGTGGAACATTCCGGGTAAATCACTGACGTCTCATGGAGCCGACCACGTACTCTCCACCAGAAAAGTTCCAGAGGGCGTCTTTAAACCAAACAGTGTATGAAACATTAAAGGTTAGCGACTCAAAAGCAGAGCGCACTTTGAACACGCTCCTGTTTCTCTTATTTCCAGTTATTACAGGAGTTTTTGCCGCCGTGTGCATGTTACGGCTCATTTGTGTGGCTGTTCTGTCTGAACTCTGAAACCGCCTCCTCGCGCCTCCTCGCGCCTCCTGCTGCTAACTGCTGCTAACTGCCGACCTTGAAGTAACGCTCCGGTCAAACTACACTCAGGAAAAACACCACATTTCCAGAGAAGAAGAAGAAGTGGAGCTGTGAGCGGAGCCAGAGTCGATCCGTTCAATTTAAGAAAGTCAAAAATAGAACCAAACGGCAGCGTGCGGCGAGATTTCAGATTTTTCTTAGAAGATGATGCAAGTGCTCATAACAGAATGGAGCCCGGCCATTTTGTAAAATTATTTTGTGATTTAAGTTTGTGAAGCTGCATCGAAAATTAGCATCAAAGAAAGAGACGGAGAAATGCACCAGCGAGGTACTCCCCCCACGAGCCCTGTGAGCACAGAGCTAACCTGCGAGCCGCCGCAGACAGGAAGTGACGCTGGTTCCATCAACTGCGTCTGTCAGACTCATTCTGGTCTTAAATGTTCGTATTAACCCTCTACATGATCCTGGGGTTTTTATTTCACTATTGTGTCTGTAAATCAAGATCTGAACATTAATAACAGACAAATCAGGTCCTTCTTTCCCCGAGGTCGCTCCTGTTAGCGTTAGCAACAGGTTTGATTGACACGTCAGACCTGTTAAACACCTCCTGCTAAACCAGCGATGACACCCGTAGTCATAATAATAATAATAATAATGATAATAATAATAATAATAATAATAATAATAATGATAATAATAATAATAAATTATCGAACTCGTCTCCAAATGAGCTGTTATAACTGTTAGCCTCGATGTGAGAGTGTGTGTGTGTGTGTGACTGTGTGTGAGGGGGTGTGTGTGTGTGACAGTGTGTGGGGGTGTGTTTGGGTGTGTGTGTGTGTGATGTTCAACACTGTGACCATAAACTCGTCTGTTTCCACGGAGACGATCACCTGATCAGATCACATTTCTAAAGGTTGTACCATAAAAGTTACACAGTGCAGCTTTACGTAATCTCGCGCCGCAGAGGTCTTGGCAGCGCGGCGTCGTTCTCCCATCTGTTTCCTCACATAACGGTTTTAGGACGACGCGCCCGATCCGGGGCTCGCGTGCGGTCAGACTCTCGTAACAATCTCCATCTGCGGGAGCCCATCTCCACACGGGACGTTTCCCGCTCTCATCTGGCGCGGCTCCGGAAGCGCCGAGAAAAATGTTTAGAGGCGGAGCGCCGAGAGGGGGGGGCGGACGTCATTAGCCCGGGCGGAGGCGCCGCTTCTGATGCTACTCTATCTCCCCCAAGCACCTGTTCTGGCTCCAGATGAGATCAGGAAGGTGGGGCAGCGGAGGGCAAAGGAAGGAGGGAGCGGAGAGAGGTAAAAGGGAGGGCTGTGCGGAGGAGATATCAGCGCCGCCTTGAACCAGGCTCCAGGCACTTGTTATCGAGGTTTGATTTCTCGCTCTGCTCCTCCACGCGCTCGTCGTATTGTAATAGTTGTTGGCTGTGAACGTGGCAGCTGCAAGTCAAGGGGATTAGGAAAAAAAGATTTGATGTTTGTTTGTAAGTGTCTGGCATTTAGTATTTTATCAAAATAAGCACCGGGCCAACGGGGAAATAGAGAAATATCAGAGTGTGAAACATCCTCTGCACGATTTCAAAGAGTCAGGTCGAATTAATGAGACGAAAGTCACAGGGTTTAGTCAAACGTCCAGATCAGTATCACAGAGGTGTGAGGAGGAGCAGGAGGAGCAGGAGGAGCAGGAGGAGCAGGAGAAGCATAGAGGAGCAGGAGGAGCACAATGAGGAGCACAACGAGGAGCACAATGACGAGCACGATAAGGAGCACAGCGAGGCCTGATGCCTGTTCCTCTGCAGAGACGAGGGTTTAAACCTGACGTCTGTCTATGCACTGAGAGTTTAAACCTGATGCCCTTCCACACAGAGTTAATCCGACAGGGAGCGTTTCTCCTTTGAACCAGGGAGACTAAATATTAAATGAGGAGTTGTGCTTTACATAATCTCACCCTGACCTTGTGTTGTAACAGTTGAAGAAAACAGAAAAGAGGAAATATTTCATTGGCGTTTTGAGTTCACCTTAAATAACTTCAATCGCAGCTGTTTTCAGTCGCTAATCTTTTGAAGAGATCTGCCAATTACCCGAGCGCCGTAGCACTTGAAAGAGCGGCGTCTGTGTGAGGCGTCGGGGCTTTACGGGTTCAGTTTGTAAAAGGCGTTTTACTGCAGACCGATCTCAGCGCTGTGTTTTTACACAGTACCGTCTCCACTCGTCCTGTGATGTTGGGATAACATATTGGCTGTTTATTAGGCAGTAGTCAATGCCCAGGCCAGACAGCAGCAGTAAAAGCCGCTCTATAGCTGCCAGTGCCGCCTGTCCACAGGGCGCTCGCTCTGCCAAGGCCATATGCCACTGTGCTACGAGAAGCAATCTGCACCTTAATCTCCATCATCACCCGGTCAGCCCAGAAAACAAACACAGCATGTTTACATGACCTTTAGAAGCACAAACAGCCTAAAGATAACCGCCTAAATAATGTAAAATACTTTAACAAAACACTAAAAAAAAAACAAACGCCAAGAGACAACACTAAAAATAATGCCAGCAGATCCCAAAGTTTAAGTGCTGCGGTGCCAGGTCCCCGAGCCGCGCCAGGCTGTAAGGTTGCACTGGGACGCCCCCGTCAATTTATTTTGGGCCTCTTCAATTTTTTAAAGAGGAGCCAAAGTGCTGGCCAGGGGCACTTTAGAGACCCCTGGAGCAGCCTCGACACAAGGGACGTGCCAGACACGCGTCCCCGTCCGGCTCCTGTCAGGACCTGGCGGCGGTGAGCGGAGGGTGCTCGGATTCCTCTTCATCGATCCCTCCTCGCGTCGTTTATCGCCTCTGCGGCTCCGCGGGCCGCGGCCCGGGCGGTCCGAGCGGAGGGCGCGCCGCGGGCCCGGGAGAGGCACAATATCTGTCTTGGCAGCGTCCGAGCGCCGAGGAATCATAGCGGCGTTATGGAGCCGAGGGGAACCGGGCCCGTCTTTATGGCTCTTTAATCAGAGCGGAGCAGGCTGGGTAAAGATCAATGATCTCAGAGTGTTAGCATTGACTCGGGCCTACAGCTCCCAATCAAAGGCCTCCCACCTAATGTTACGTTTAATGAGCCAATTAGTCCACAATGGCGTGGCCGGCATCTTAAACTGTTGTTTACTCTGCATTCATTATTAATATCTCATACTTAGGTATGAATAAAATTAAAAGGAGCAGTGAGACCATTAGCTCCCCACGGCGGATGCTTATTAAGATAGGACTCTTTGTTATGGAGCTCGGGGTGGGCTGGTAATGGCCGGCGGTGGGCAGAAGCTTCAGTGAGTGGCGTGATTTATACAGACTCACGTTTGAGAGGCTGCGGTCCGCTGTGCGCCGGAGACACAGGCGCGCGCCCGCTGCGCCTCCTCTGGGGCACGTTCACACGAGTGCGGAGAGGAAAACGTTTATTTGATTCTTTGTTTTTCTTTAAGAGACGCTGCCGTAAAAAGCTGAAAAGTGCGAGTGGCTGTGGTGGAGTTGGAGCAGCTGCCTGGCTCCTGGTGGATGTACAGGTGGCTGCGCTTAATTTCACTAACTGTGTCATTTTTAAACAAGTGCTAAAATAAAGAGACGCTACAGCTGTTCCAACTAATGCTCGACAACAGAAGGTGATTCTCAAGTTCTATTTTTCTATACTCAAAGAGCGACGGAGGAAAACGAGTACGGAAAAGACAGAAGAGCTGAACGAGTCCACACTGCCCTCGGGTAATTAATGCATTTACTCTTCGGTGAGTCTTCGGTGAGTCTTCGGTGAGTCTTCGGTGACTCTTTGGTGACTCTTTGGTGACTCTTTGGTGAGTCTTTGGTGACTCTTCGGTGACTCTTCGGTGACTCTTTGGTGACTCTTTGGTGAGTCTTTGGTGAGTCTTTGGTGACTCTTCGGTGACTCTTTGGTGACTCTTTGGTGAGTCTTTGGTGAGTCTTTGGTGACTCTTTGGTGACTCTTTGGTGACTCTTTGGTGAGTCCTCGGTGACTCTTTGGTGACTCTTCGGTGACTCTTTGGTGACTCTTTGGTGAGTCTTTGGTGAGTCTTTGGTGAGTCTTTGGTGACTCTTTGGTGACTCTTCGGTGAGTCCTCGGTGACTCTTTGGTGACTCTTCGGTGACTCTTTGGTGAGTCTTTGGTGAGTCTTTGGTGAGTCTTTGGTGAGTCTTTGGTGACTCTTTGGTGACTCTTCGGTGAGTCCTCGGTGACTCTTTGGTGACTCTTCGGTGACTCTTTGGTGAGTCTTTGGTGAGTCTTCGGTGACTCTTCGGTGACTCTTTGGTGAGTCTTCGGTGACTCTTTGGTGAGTCTTTGGTGAGTCTTTGTTGAGTCTTCGGTGACTCTTTGGTGAGATGTTGCAGGACCAGAGCACCGACACCGGGCTGATTGGGAGATTTGCCTGTTTGGCTGTTTGTGGTGACAGAGACAGAGTGAGTGTGTGTATACAGAGACTGGAGCAGAAAAAAAAATAAATCAAAAAATCAATAAAACATTAAAATCGCTTCAGTCAACAGAGCAAGACGCAGCTGCATCCAACAGAGCAAGACGCAGACAGATCCTCTGCCGATACAGCACCATTCAGCCGAGCCGGGCCAGACTCAGCCCCAGTGGATTAGTCTGGAGATAAAGGCAATAAGCAGTAAAAAAGTAAGATGTAGTTTTGCATTGTGTTCTGCGCCTGAGGCTCGCAGAGCTCATGACCAATCACTACAATTTTAAGAGAGATTTTTTGCATAAGATGATCAGAAAACCAATTCCAAGGTTTGATATCATCCCCAAGGCGGCGGCAGTAACAGACAGAGCCTAAACGTGCTATTAAATAAAAGAGGAAATGCGTTTGGTGATTTGTGCTGCAAACTAACCAAGCGAAGCGTTTAAATCAGACCCACTCTGCAAAATGGACTTTTTTAGATGTTTAACCATGTCCCACAGTGTGTCTTTAAATCAGAGCTGTTCAGATGTTTCTCCATGTTCTGGTCGTTTCTTCTGGTTGAGCCTCTGAAGTTTGAAGTTTGAGTTTAATCTTTAATCCACTATTTTCAAGACGCCATTTTGTCGATTTACCCCCGTTTAACCTCCACCTGTGCCACGCCCCCTGTGACGTCCGCTCTTCCTTCTTCAGTTTATTTTCTTAATCGTTGATACTCGTAGATTCTGCAGCGTCGCGTCGTCATTTTGCTCCAAATAAATAAAAATGCTCTGCTTTAGTGCGACGTGCCTCTGTCCATAGGGGGCGCTACAGCAGGCGGCGCTTTAGTGTGACGATGTTTACGGCGACGTCAGCTCCACTGGACACCACAGGTTTTTTTTATGAAGTGTTTTTAGATGAATTTTGTGATTTAAAAAGTGTAAATTATAACAGAGATGAGAACCATAGAGACTCAAGCTCAATAGGGCTGATTTAAACGTTTCATTTTCTCGTTAAAACATTTTCCAAATCCTTTAAACTGTTTCTCGTGGTGATTTATATTTATTTGGGGGTAAACACTGTCAGGTTTGCACACGTCACCTCTGAGTTTGTAGATGTATTTTCAGATGAATATTGTGATTTAAAATGTGTAAATTATATGGTAAAGACGCACAGGGTCAGAGGTCACACCTGTAGAGACACACACAGGTACATCGTCGGCTTTAGGCTCAACTTTTCTCCAAATATCCAGTGTTATCCTTCAGTTCCACGTGTGAAGCAACAGGGTGAGACTTTGCGGTTGCTCGTTGAAGCGCTGCATAATAACTCACAGCCAACATCGCGCTGGAACACGGAGGCAATCGCTTTCAAGCTTCCACTTAAAATAGTCGCGGTGACAAGGCTGCTGCTTTAAATAAGCGGCGGCGCCCGTCTGGAGAGGCTGCTTAATCCCCCCGGAGACGCACAGAAGACCCCGGGCGAGGAAATCCTGGAGAGATGGGACAGGTACAGCAGGTGAGCGAGGGAGCGGGGCCCAGAGGAGGGGGCCATGGAAATGAGGCGGCGCACCTCCACCCGCACCCCCACACACGCGCCCTCAAACGCACGCATCCACCGGGGGCACTCTACAGCACATTTACAATTTAAAAGTTTAGACATTCCAAAACAAAAATAGGCTCAAAATATACAAGCATCAGGAGTGAGTCCACGGAGCCGCCGGGGGCCCTCGCGATGACTCCTGTTTGCACCGGGTTTTATTATTCCAAAGTAAATATGAGAGCTCTGTGAAACGTATACGTGCAGACTAAGAATAAAAACAAACGTAAACATATGCAAACCGGTTAGACGCTTCATTACAGCAGGACGTCAGCTCAAATGAAGCTCTAGATAAACTATTTTAATCTACAATCATCAGCTGTGATGAATAAACAGCAGAATCAAACAGTTTAGTCGTGAGTTTGCGTCAGTCATGAGGCCGACACGTCATGAATTCAACCTTCTACAGCTCGAATTTGATCATAAAAGCAAAGAAATAATCAAAAATGTACCAAAAGTGCAAAGAAAAAGTAACACAAGAAATACTGACCCCAAAAAGTGTTGTTCCTCGTTTCATAATATATAAGGTTATATATGATGCTGAATAAGTCGATGTAGTGATTATTACGACCGAGCGCTCACAAACACAACATTTATACAGTAAGAAGAAGAAAGAAGGACCTGATTTGTCTGTTATTAATGTTCAGATCTGGATTTACAGACACAATAGTGAAATAAAAACCCCAGGATCATGTAGAGGGTTAATACGAACATTTAAGACCAAAATGAGTCTGAAGCAGCAGAGACAGAGAGAGGACAGAGGACACAGAGAGGACAGAGAGAGGACACACGTGGGGCGAGCACAGGACTGTCCAAACTACGGCTCAGGGGCCAAATGTGGCCCTCAGAATATTTTTTGTTGGTCCTCATGTCTCCTCCTAAACTGGCCCGATTGATCAGGAAGTATTTTTTACTACAAACTGAAGAGATTCTACGTCTGTCACCTGAATCTGTGAACCTATCACATCACAGACCTAAACATAAACTTCCACGTCTTATTAAACGTACAGTGTCTCAGGTTAGCGAGGTCCGTTCATTTATATAAAGAGTCTATGCTAGCAGGTTAGCTCTGTCCGTTCATATAAAGAGTGTATGCTAGCAGGTTAGCTCTGTCTGTTTATATACAGAGTGTATAATGTGTAAATGTTTAAACTGTGACAGATTCAGTTTAAACCATCAACAAAAACATCTTCATCTTCACTTTGACACAAACCCTTCAGCTCTTCTTTCGCTCTAACTCTTTTATTTCATCTCTTTTACAGAGGTTTTCTCAGTAAGGGTCAAACTGTTAAAAAAAAGAAATAGAAAGTAAATACTGTAAATATAAAAGTAACAACATTTTCATTTTTTAAAGAGCGAAGCCCAAACTTTATGTGCAGCTCTGAAAGCAGAATCTGCAGTATCTTTATATTTCACCAAGATTAAATATTTCCATAGGTTTAATATTGTTGTTTACGTAACTTTGCTGTTCTTTGCAAACTTTGCCAATTTCAGCCGCACTTTGTGACATAACGTTCTGCCCCAGTGCCCGGCTCTACATTAAGCCGCTCTCCATAAACGCCCCCCTCCTCCCTTTGTCCCATCCTCTAATTCTTCCCTCTGTTCTTTCTTCACAGCCCTATCAGTTCCTCCTCACGCGCTCCACCCTGCGCCGCTACACCTGAGGCTCTTGTTCTTTTATAGCAAATTGAACCTTTCACTCTCAAAGAAATAATTACTCTCCGGAGAGGAAGGGGCCGCGTGGAATGCTGATATGACGCACAATGTCACCTTGCCACTCTCCAGCCGCCGCAACGCAAACTTAGAGAGCCAGCGGGAGGTCAAGGAGCGCGGGGCTGAGGAGGGCGGGGCCGAGGAGAGAGGGCGGGGCCAATGAGGAAGGAGCCAGTGGGAGGTCAAGGAGCGCGTAGGGCCAGGAAGTGGGCGGGACCGGGGACAAAACAACTGACCACAGTCTCACCTACACATTCAATGTTTGTCTTTATTTTTTGTCCGTGTGTCCCTCAGTCGTCCAGGTCTGATCCAGAGCAAACGACGAAGTTAAATCTGTCACTGGACAAATCGTTTTAAGACTGAAGACGTTTGGCTCGTCCAAGACACGTCTTCAGTTCTGGTCAGATTCCTGCTGGTCACTACCTACTTTGTCTTTATTTTTTATACATTCTACATTTTACATACACAGGACCTCACATATATGAAGTAAGATAAGATATATAGAATTATAGAGGAAAAAAGTTAAATAACTCTACTTTTTTATGTATATATTCTATATTCAAATCCTCAAAGTCGTCCAGGTCAGATCCATAGTAAAAAAATCAACTGGTCAGATTCCTGCTGGACACTGACTTATATCTGTCTGAAGGAGAAGCGAACGACGCTGAAGCTAACACACCTGTTTGTAGCTAACACACCTGTTTGTAGCTAACACACATGTTTGTTTACAGTTTATGTTTGTTGTTTGTTGAGCTGCACAAAGTCTGAACTGAGCCTGGGTCATATTTTGCATAATCATTCAGGCTGCTAAAGGGCACTGTCACACCTATTAGCATACTGGCTATTAGCATACTGGCTATTAGCATACTGGCTAACACTACTGTTGTCCTTGTTTTGATGAAAATAGTCCAAACTGTTGACTGGTTCTGTTCAGATGCAGATGGGCCTGGGGTCAGACTGAGTGAGAAATAATCCTCCATCTTTTTCCTCCATCTTTTATCCTCATAAAACGCCGTGTTCTGACGCTAACGGGCCATGTGCTTCTCTGATTGGTTAATGCACCTGTCAATCACACCTGTCAGAAATCTGGAGAACACGACTCCAGATCTGTAAATGTTTGTTGACACTTCACAAAATAACATGATGCACCCGCCGTATGCAAAGAGTAACACAAACAAAACACAACACAGCTACACACGCCCAGGGAGGGGTTAGCATGTAGCATGTAGCATGTAGCATGTAGCATGTAGCTTGTAGCATGGGGCTAAGTGTGTGGTTTTGGTTTTGGCTGATCGGGCAGGACAAATGGACAGAAGAGGCAAAAACACGAGGAAGACAAGCGAGATATAAGAGGTAATAAGCCGTGATATGATGGAGGGAGTGACCGAAGGAGGAGTGACCGGAGGAGACGGAGGATGGAGGCACAGCGGTGACTTCATGTTAAAGAATGAGCAGGAGGAGGCGACGAGGGGGTCAGAGGAGGCACAGAGGAGGCACAGAGGAGGTGGTCTCGGGCTAAAGACCAGGGGGAGCGTGACGGCCCGGGGTCCAGTCCTTTCAGAGCCGTGTGTCGCATCACTGCCATTTCTGCTCATTACCCATCATGCCTTTCAGCTCCAGAGCGGCCGGTGCAGTCGCGTTGGGGGGGGGGCTAAACGGTTGCCGTGGGGACAGAGGTCAGAGGGCGCGGCGTGGACGGGCGCTGACCCTTAAACACAATCCCAGGTGTTCGCAAAGTGTCAGCGAAGTTTGAGGAAGTGTTTTTATTATGAAACACTTTGGTCTGGATGGAGGATTCAAAACGAGCGCCTGGACTTTAGGTTTTTCTGCAGCTGTCGTGTAGTTGGCCCTATCTCGCAATCGTCTCATCACTGCGTCGCAAACAATAAAAGGCTTTAATTCAGTGAGAAATTCAGACTCATCTCACGTGTTTCCTCACTGCTGATCGAATAACTCACCTAAAAACAAAAACACTTCGCCCTCTATGGGTCTGGGGGAGGTACTGCAGCTCTGTAACCTCCTGAGTCTCATTTTGGTTTTATTCATTTCTCTTTGTTATTTGGGCTGATTGGACCTGATGATGTAAAAACAAATAATTATCTTAAACAAAAAAAAAACAAAAAAACATAAAATTCTAGACATTCTAAACTCTTAAAAATATTCTTTACTGAATATTTTTGCTGCTTTTCTTCTTCTAAAAATTTGCACTGTGGCCGAGACAAACCAAAATGTGTCCAAAGCCTCGAGACCAGAGGTGACAGACTATGGAACAGCGCCCCCTGCCTGTCAGATCCTCTCAGTCTATAACACAGTTTAAGACGAGACTGAAAACTCACCTCTTCTCCCTGGTATTTAACACTAACCTTTTCTTTTTTTCTTGTTTTCTTGTTCTGTTCCTGTTTGATGTGATCTGTTTGTTTTTTGTCGACTTTTATGCAAAGTTATGTTGTTTTTTTGCTCAGCTCATGTCGTTTTAATTTGATAAAGAAATAAACTTGAACTGAACTGAACAAACCTGAGACATGTTTCTGTTTTTGTGTAGAATTTTATCACCACAGGAACAAACAGACGTGAACATTTCTACTGTACGATACTTTTACGTCATTTTAAAGTGACACAAACCAGTTCGAAAGAGTCTAAAGGTGCTGAGCTATAAAGCCACGGCTCAAACACGCGACAAAAGAGCCAAATATGAATGAACGGCGTGTTTATTTAATGTAACATGTAATTATCCACACGGGAGAATAGAAACAGCCACCAGCCCGAATCAAACCAGAGCCTCACCTCAGAACAATTACACAGATAACAGCCCACATTTATTTAAATACTGCGTCCGTCCAGGCCCAGCACGAGCCTCGTTTTATATTCACTCTGAACATTCGATCGAGTCAAGGACACATCAGTATTCTCCGCGTTCAGTATTCTCCGCGTTCAGAGAGCGGCTCAGTGCAGCCGGAGACCAACACTTATTTTAATTCCTGGAGTGAATCATATGTAATGAGCCACAACACAATTAACCTCCTGTGTCCCCCTCCCCCTCCTGTAGACACGGATATGGAACCAACACACACACTGAACACACACTGAACACCGCTCCTAACGCCTGTGTCCCCCTCCCCCCCCTGTAGACACGGATATGGAACCAACACACACACTGAACACACACTGAACACCGCTCCTAACGCCTGTGTCCCCCTCCCCCCCCTGTAGACACGGATATGGAACCAACACACACACTGAACACACACTGAACACCGCTCCTAACGCCTGTGTCCCCCTCCCCCTCCTGTAGACACGGATATGGAACAACACACACACTGAACACACACTGAACACCGCTCCTAACGCCTGTGTCCCCCTCCCCCTCCTGTAGACACGGATATGGAACCAACACACAGGAGCAGTGTTCAGTGTGTGGAGGTGTATGGGCCTAACGCCACTGAACACTGCTCCATGAGGTGCACAGGCCCATACACCTCCACACACTGAACACTGCTCCCAACGCCACTGAACACCGCTCCTGATGCCACTGAACACAGCTCCTGACGCCACTGAACACTGCTCCCAACGCCACTGAACACTGCTCGTAATGCCACTGAACACTGCTCGTAATGCCACTGAACACTGCTCGTAATGCCACTGAACACTGCTCCCAATGCCACTGAACACTGCTCCCAACGCCACTGAACACTGCTCCCAATGCCACTGAACACTGCTCCACTGAACACCACTCCTAATGCCACAGAACAACGCTCCTAACGCTAGACCTAACGCTAGTCGTAACGCTAGACCTAACGCTAGTCCTAACGCTAGTCCTAATGCTAGTTCCAATGCTAGTCCTAATGCTAGTCCTAACGCTGCTCCAAACGCTGCTCCTAACGCCGCTCTGAACGCCGTTCCTAACGCCCTAACGCCGCTCGGGCATCTGTTCCAGCGACGGTGAAATGAGGCTATTTTTAATATCTGCTCGGCTGCTTTCTGAATAATGGGCAAATATTACTCAAGGTCACAACTCATTTGTCAGGCGGCGAGTTGAATGAACGGCCCAGTGCGCTAACGCTAACGCTAACGCTAACATTCAGCCTTTTATTCCACTGATAAAACCACGGCGTCTTTACGAGGGCGCGCCGTTAAAATGGGAGGATTCGTCGCCTTTGGTTATGCACAGATACAATATGTGCCCTGCAGTGAATTAAACGCAGGAATGAAAGAAGAGGAGAAAAAAGAGGAGGAAGAAGGAGAAGAGGAAGGTTTTGGCCTGAAACGGCGCGACATCAAAACATTTTATTGGTCTATATGTATAAAACAGAGCAGGAAATAGGAGCAGGTGGGCTTCTGTGGTTATTGTACTGATTTTTCTCTGTGATATAGAAACTACAAGAGCCTCGTCGCACATAAACGATAAGGTTAAACATCTGCGGCTTTTCCTAGTGGCTTTTCTTTAACAAAATGCCATGTAAGAGAAAACGAGCAGCAGAGAACATCACAGAATAAGATGAAAAAAAGGTCCTGAGACACTTTGGAAGCTGCAGATTTTCAGACGCAGGTGGACGGAGGGTCAGGATTATCCGGCAGAATTTGCTCTTTGACTGTTTTACAAAGGAAATATTTTTAATCCTAGTTTATGGATCTGTGGATAAGAAACGAAAACAGGCACAAATCTAAACGTATTTCCCCTCAGCGCAAACGATTATTATGATTTATTAAAACTTTCAAGTCCAAAAGTGTCGCATTTTTCATTTTCTAACGAATAATAATCACATCCAAGCACAGACTGTAAAGACGCGGCTGAGAGTGAGACGTCGCCACAGCGTCCAGCACATCGAGGCTAGCGGTTATAGCGGCTAATTTAATCTGACCAAGAGTATCATAGCAACCAAAGAGCCAATCCGGAGCCAGGCTGTTGAAGTTTGACAGCGTTGCAAAGCACTCGCTCCCAGCTAAACCAGCAATGTGCACCTAGCAATGCTGTCAATCAAACCTGTTGCTAACGCGGAACGACCTCTTAACACAGAAAGTGATTTAGAGCCGGACGCACGGTTATGATCACTTCCTGTTTGAACCGCAGTGGCTAGCAGGTTAGCTCTGTCCATTATATATACAGTCTATGTTCTATGTATGTATAAGTGAAAATACACTGCCAGGCCAAACAAAAAGGTCCCACTCTAATATTTGTTTGTTCCTTTATCTTTGATCACGTCACATTCTCTGTGTCATTGTTTCGATTTCACTTCTTCAATATCACAGATTTATTTCCATCCAGTTGTTGCATTAATGTTTCTCCTGTTTCATTGATGATGGTCGAGTCTGACGCTGCTCAAAGCTTCTCCAGCTCAAAGATTCTCACTGGGGTTAAGGTCTGGACTCTGTGGTGGACGTGTGTGAAAATGACGTCTCTGCTCCTGATCCACTCTTGAATCGTGACATCGTCGTCTTGGAATCTGCCCAAAAATCCACTGATGGAATAACCTGGTCATTCAGTCTCTTCAGGTGTCAGCTGACCTCACTCTGCTGGACCTCGACTGGACCGACTGCAGGAGGAGACGACCTGTTTGTTTAGTTAAATCCACTCCGATAACATCACCACTTTGTCCCGTGCCCTCCGTTTGACCCCATGACATCATCAAATTATGAAACAAAAACAGGCAAAAACACGACCTTCCTCGCTCTAAGCACAGATCTCTTTATATAAACAGTTTACGGCTCCTGAAGAGTCTCCACCGGCCCCTGACCTCCAGCTGACATCACGACATCAGACTCTCAAACAAAAACAGGCACAAATCTGACCCTGCGAGCGCCGACCTCATAAATATATAACACCACATTTACTTTAGCACAAGACAAAAAGAGTTGGAATAATTCAGTCGAACTCATAATAATCAGGCTGGATTTCCTGTTTGATCCACGTCTGCCTCCTGCCCTCCGTCCGACATCACGACCTCATCAAACGCTCCGTCGTCAACGCGGCCAATCAGAGTGAGTCATCAGCTGATGGCGCGGCGAGGCGGCGTGAGACAAAGGTGTTTGTGGGAGTGGCCCTGTCCATATATCACTGCAGATTATGACAGTTTGAATCCAGATGACGTCCAGAAGGAGCCGTGTGATCAAACAGAAGATGGCTCTATACGGCGGCGCTCGGCCTCGCTGCGACCGCCGTTATTTGATGCTGTGAGATGAGCTTATGACAGGCCATAACGCGCAACTGGCCTCATATCAGAGACAGTGAATGACACGCCGCGCTATGCTAGTCCATCCATAATACATAGACCAGTAAAACACATTCACACGACACTCCGCCCATCGGCTGCATTATTAATCTTATAGGTCGGCTGTTTGCTGTCACACGGCGTACAGAGCCGGGCCGCCGCGCACTCGCCGCCCCACAACCCCGTGGTCTGAGGTTATTAAATCCTACAGCCCCCAGCATGCATCTGCAGCGAGCACGCTCCCAACCCTGGCCAAAGACTTTTATCTTCCTCCCCAGTACGGCCGTGGCACCTCCGCCATGCTTTCAATTTTCTGCTCTGTGCTTCTGTGTTTTATGGGGCTGTGCGAGGGTTTCAGACTGACTGGCTGAGGCTGACCCGGTCCACGCTGCGCCCGCTGGAGAAGGCGACGCGCCGGGGACGACGTCGAGGCCGGCGAGCCAACCACAGCCAGAGTTAGCCCAGCGCAGACGCAGAGGGAGACGCCATGTAGCAACACGCCGCAAAGACATGTAATATAAAAGCAATCATAGCAGCGTGCGGGGGTCGGGGGTCGGGGTCGCTCCGGACCGGAACCGGACGACCCTCGGAATGGCTTAACCTTTAGTCTCAGAAGAAAGCTGATATTTCCGGGATGCATCCGTCTGTGCATCCATCTTCTTCCTCTTATCTGGCGCCGGGGCGAAGGGGCAGCGGGCGAAGTCTGTTTCCAGGACACAGTAATCTAACAATATTTCATTAGTCTGAGCGCGGAAGGTTTGAAAAAAGGAAAAGTTATATTGAAGGAAATAAATTAAACACAAAGACTGTGATTGTGTGAAAAGAGGAGGACTTTCCTGCGGAGTATCACAGAGCCGTGTGTGTCGAACATGTGGAATAAGTCTGTGGTCGTTTGATGGTCGTTCGATTGTCAGCGGCGAGACTGAAGCTCTGAAGCTCCTCTCCGGGGCCCGGCTGCACTTCTCATTGACATAGTTTTGATATAGACACTTTTTACAGGATCAAATCATCAGGAGGAGCCGTTTAAGCACTTCTCCTCGATGAGCGCACATTTCCCATGACCCTCTCTGTCCCCCGGCCGCAGTCGCACTTGTTTCCACTGCCCCTCGCCTCTCATGGCTCCAGATCAAGTCGTTACGTGAACAGAAATGGCCCCGATGCGCCGTTCCAGGTGCAAATACGGGGCTGATGGGAAAGTAACACAATAAGGAGGATTTAAAGCCACAGTGAGCAGCAGTTCTCTGCTCCTGTTCGACCGCGGAGGAGCAGATGTCTCCATGACCTGCAGGGGTCTCTGTTCTCTGCTGTGCACCGCGGTTCAACTCTTCTTCATGGATTATGCGTAGGCAGAGCTCGCGGAGGTCAAAGTTCAGCGGCCAGTCAAATCTCTCTGAAACCTGGGGCTTCTGACACTATTAAAGGAAATCCCCGTGCGGATGAGGCAGCGGAGCAGGAGAGCGGCCCCTGAACGGTGAGCGGTGTGAGGGGGATGTGATGCATCTCTCCAGACAGCACCATAGCCCACCGCTTAGCTGATCTTTGAAAGATATTGCTTATAAAAGAGATGACTCTAGGCGACGGCCAAGTTCTGTAGTTTTATTACACCTTGGGGCTACAGCGGCCTGTCTTTGGAGAGATAAGGTTGTACCCTTTTCATTTTGTATCCTCCGGCCGATATTTTAAGCCGGCTTGTTAAGGGCAGGCGAGCTGAGTGCTGGAACAGAGTTTGATGCATGGCTTTACAACAGGAGCTGGGCCCATAACGCTCAAAGGCCAATCATTACTGACCTTAATAGCCCAGTCTGCATCTGGGCTTGATTGATCGTGCCTAGCAGGTTGTGAAACGCACCATCTGGAAGGAAGGAAGGTGAGATGTGCGAACAGAGATGGGGAAGCAGGCAGGCCACACCAGCCGAGCACGGAGAGCGAGGAGGAGGGAGCAAAAAACACAAACCCAGAGCGTCTTGTGCAGAAATTGATGGCCTTAGTGGGATGTAGTCGAAACTTAACTGCTCTAAGAGGCCCACCAAGTACTATAAAGCCTGGGTGTGACATAAACAACAACACTTAGCCACAGCAGCAGTATACAATATTCATCTGAAGAGTGTGGTTTGGAAGCTCTCGTGGACTAGTTGAATAAAAGCTTCCTGCTGAGGTCAGACACAGAGAGGCACAGACTCAGAACAATAACACTAAAAACAAGCCTGGTCTTTGGTGAGAGTGTGAGGCTGGTTATGTCCACGCCGTCCTCCTCCAGCGCCTTTATGTGCACCAGTCTGCATAATGGATGATGCTCACGCTCTGCATCGGGCCGTATATTATCATAGGGTACACAATATTCCTCAAAGTCAAAACACTGTTAGGTCACTGTTTTGCATAAAGCTCCTATGTACCAAAAACCTACTTTGCATGAGACAGATTTACAATCATTTCAATATCCCCACGTTCAGAGGCTCTCGTTGCAGATTTGTGGGCGGAGTCACTGTGTGCTACATGCAGCCTTCATGTGGAGGAGCCGTATCACTCAAAGCATTCATGTGTAATGATATTTCCCTGTTATAAATATTTAAGTTGGCAGAAAACTGTTGAGCGGTCCTTTCGTGTCAGCTCGAGCTCCCTGGAGCCCATCAAGATCCTGTTCTCCATTACCATAGTGTTTCCTGAGAGTGAGGCGGCGCGTAATGCTAATGCGTAATGCTAGCTACAGTAGCAGCGGTGATGTGTGTCTGCTACAGGAAAGACTCTGACACACTCCTTTTTGCACTTCATTAGACAAATGATTGGGCTGCTGAGTCATGTGACCGGGCCAGAGCGACTGAGCTCTGATAAAAGCACGAGACGAGACTGAGCTCTGATAAAAGCACAGACTCGACTGAGCTCTGATAAAAGCACGAGACTCGACTGAGCTCTGATAAAAGTACGAGACTCGACTGAGCTCTGATAAAAGCACGAGACTCGACTGAGCTCTGATAAAAGCACGAGACGAGACTCGACTGAGCTCTGATAAAAGCACGAGACGAGACTGAGCTCTGATAAAAGCACAGACTCGACTGAGCTCTGATAAAAGCACAGACTCGACTGAGCTCTGATAAAAGCACAGACTCGACTGAGCTCTGATAAAAGCACAGACTCGACTGAGCTCTGATAAAAGCACAGACTCGACTGAGCTCTGATAAAAGCACGAGACGAGACTCGACTGAGCTCTGATAAAAGCACAGACTCGACTGAGCTCTGATAAAAGCACGAGACGAGACTCCGCTGTGTCTTTAAGTTTCATCACGGAGCAGCGTTTGGCCGAGACACTGGCCCATTGTATCAGCTCTAATAACTTACAGGAGAAATGTGTTTTACAGCAACTTTATGAATGCTACAATCAGCAGCTCATAATGTCTGGGGGCGGCCCTATGGAAGGTGAGACCAAACATCTGGTCTGAGGAAGATTAAAGATGAATGTGAGACAGCGGGAGGCAACGGAAAGCACACGAGCCCCATACCAACCAGCACATCCTTCAAACTGAGCTCACACCACTGAACTGAAACAAAGACAAACTATATTTATACTTCATCCTTTACCCTCGGCCAGGATTGTGCCTTATTTCTGCCTGATTCCAAAACACAAATTAATACGGGACTGAGCACAAACAGGGCCAGAGAAACGACTTTTACCACGAAGATTAGTAAAGAGCGTGTTTGTTTGAGGCGTCCTTAAAAAGTCAGCTTAGTTTAATATTGTGTCCACAGCCTCAGGGAGCGGCTCTCGCGGGGGGAGGGGCTTCTGTTTGCGTTTACATTAATAAACGATTATTTATGTCAAAGGTGCTCTGTGCGTGGAGGCGGAGTCTGACACCTGCTCGATAGCCCAAGTCCGATCAGCTCTGTCTATATGTTTGAGCTGATTTAGATTATTATTCCCAAATTATATCATATGTCACTTTATTATAAGCTCCGCCCACAGCTCTGTTTACCTTTAAGAGACAGTGTCAGTGCAGTCTCACTCTGTGCAGTTATAGATAAAGTTTTACATGGATTCTTTGAGCAGCAGATTGGCCAAAACTAAATATTGTCTCTATTGTCACTCGTGGTGTCGATATATCGTTGCTCTGAACAGCCCCGTGTCGCTCGTGGTGTCGGTGCCTGTGATCTGTCAGTCCGGGGCTGGTTTTGCATAATCCCCGCTGTGTGTGGACTAAAGGGAGAGGAGGATGACACAGGCCCAGGTGGAGGCTCCTGCTGACTCTGCACCTTCCTCATTTTATTACCAAATCATCCCTGACAAACAGCTCCGGCTTTTGGCACAAGGGGGCGCCAGGAAAAGAGCCCGAGCAGGTCACCCCCGCCCTGCCACCGCAGCCGAGGGTAAAGCAGCGATCTACATGTGAAACTAGATGTGACGCTCTACATGTGAAACTCTACACGTGAGACTCTACATGTGAAACTCTACATGTGAAACTCTACACGTGAGACTCTACATGTGAAACTCTACATGTGAAACTCTACATGTGACACATGTGAAACTCTACATGTGACACTCTACACGTGAGGCTCTACATGTGACACTCTACATGTGAAACTCTACACGTGAGGCTCTACATGTAACGCTCTACACGTGACACTACATGTGAGGCTCTACATGTGACACTCTACATGTGAAACTCTACACGTGAGGCTCTACACGTGAGGCTCTACATGTGAAACTCTAGAACGAGATGAGTCTGAGACGAGTCTGAGCAGCGACAGAAAAATCCTGGTGACACGTGGATCAATAAAGTTTGTAAAATATTAAACATCAGCTGTGAGTGAAACCACAGAGTTGGAGACAGAACGAGCTCCAAAACACGGGACAGACTTTATGAACTGCACCTTAATTATCTGTAATAAACATGAAGAAAGATCTAATTCATACAGAAAAACTCGGCTTATTAAGAATGACTTAGAGACTCTTATTAAATATTAAACATCGGCTCAGAGTGAAACCCACTGAGGTTTGAAATGAACAAACTCCCAGCATGCACCACTGATCAGAACACGGGGAATACTTAAACTTACTCATAATAATAACAGCTTAATTAGCCATAATAAACATGAAGAACGACTTCATTCATAATAAACAACACGATATAAAGATGATTCATTTGAGTTAATATCGTAAAGTCTCATTTTTACAAAAGGAAAAAGGAAAAAGAAGCAGTGATGTAACGTAACGAGAGTCGGATCTAACGTGAACGGCTCCTTAACGTGAACGGCTCCTTGACGTGAACGGCCCCTTGACGTGAACAACTGGAATCAGATCAAATTTTTTAAAAGAATTAAATCTTTTTCTTTCAAGTTTTCATGGATTTTTCTCCTGATTCACCCTGAACCAACAGAAGAATCAGAAGCAGAACAGACGACACGAGAGAGATATAAACATGAGGCATTATCAATGTTTTATTATTATTATTATATATTTTTTATTTATTTATTTATTTATATTATTATTACTGTATTTTATTATTATTATTATTATTATATTTTATTTATTTATTTATTTATATTATTATTATTATTATTATTATTGTATTTTATTATTATTATTATTATTATTATTATTTTATTTATATTATTATTATTATATTTTATTTATTATTATTATATAGTTATTATTAGAATATCTGCACTAAACTGGACACTTTAATAACTCATGTTGTTATGATTTTGTTGTTGCTGTATATATTTAGTATTTTATTTTATTTTTAAGCATATCTTTTTTAACTTGCCTTTATTTGTATTTATTCAGTGTTTTATGTTGCACTTTATCACCAAAGAAAGGTCCTAGTTTGTGAGCTGACAACGGCAATAAAAGTCTTCTGATTCTGATTATTATTATTATTATTATTGTAGTGTTTTATTTTGACTCCACAGAGTTAAAGTGTCTCTTTCTCAGTCTGACCCGTTTTAAACACGTCTGAGTCGGGGTCGTGTCTGTGATCAGTTTGTTGTTAAAATCATTTCTCACTTTGTCTTTTCTTGTATAAACAAACAGTAAAAGAGCCAAACGATTCAGATCAGATAAAAGAGCCAAAAGTCTCATCTCTCAGTCGAATTAACTGGTCCCTGACTCTCACAAACTAAACTAAACTCCTCGTTTAGATCCATCAGAGTGAAACTGGGGCGGCCAATCAGAGCGCTGCGTTCTGTGTTTACTTCCTGATTGACAAAATACTTTATAATCAGCTGTTTGTACAATATACTCTTTGCAAAATACTTACTCATTTACAGCTCTGATCTCTTAATTACATGACCACACCTGAATCAGACTTAATAAACGTTTAGTTCGTTATTAAACCTGTAAATCTGGTCTTTATCGCCGGTCACAGTCTGATCGTCTTTGTTCTAAACCGTCTCGTTCGTACATTTGCCGTGCGGTGATCTGACCCTGCGTCCTGTCCCTTCAGAGCGATTCCTCCGTCTTTGATATCAATGAGCGGCGTCTGCGTCTGCTGCGTCAGAGCGAGCAGATTAGCCTGATTGACGGCTATAAGATGCTACGGATGCGGATCGCGGCGCAGTAAGCTCAGGACGACAGTGCAAAGGAGTTCATTCATGAGTTACGAGTCTGTTTCAGCGATGTAGTAAAAGACAGATAAATCCTCCCAACAGCCTGTGAAAAAAATACAACCCCGGGCCCCTGATGGAGACTCATAGAACACAACAAAAGCTGGCAGCTGACACACACACGCACACACACACACACACACACACACACACACAGACGACACACACACACACACAGACGCAAACTCAAATCACCATCAGATCTGTGACACTGAAAATCCACATCAAACTGACAACCCATTTTGAATTTTCTTTCTTTTTGTTCAGTCGCACTCCGAGTCAAGCCGACGCGAGCAAAGAGTCGCCCCGAACACTGTCACACCGCCTTTTGTCAAGTTTATTTTTCAAGGAGCCGCTCCCTACTTAAGAGGCTAAGGGAGCCGCCGCAGAGTCCTAGACAGACAAGCCACACGTTGATATAAATACCAACACAGCTAAGAGCCCTTTCGGAGGCACCGAGGACCAGACCTGCAAGGACGAGTGACCGTCGCATCTGCGTCCCTCAGCTCCGCCGCTAAAAGAGGAGGCCGAGGGAAGGTGAAGGCTCCGGACCCCCCCCCCCCCCGACTGCAAACGACTCAGAGCAAAGTCACCTGCAGCTCAGTCCTGTTAGTGCAACAGACAGGACAGGCCTGATTAAAATATGAATAATTTAGACATAGATCTGCTGAATTAAAACATATAGGGCCATATTTACTACGCCAGGAGCGAAACTACGAGTGCAAACTGAAAAACTGCATTTCATTTATCTTTATTTCTACAGGGACAGTCCAAAGAGAAGAGAGCAGCACACTCCTCCTCCAGAGCACAAATACAACAAAAACACCTGCACAGAAACATCTAAAGCATTAAAACAGGAGCAGGCTGATTATAAATGTTTATCTCCACATTATTTAAAGTGTTTTACTGTTACAAACTGCACCTCCTGCTCTGACCGAGATCCTCAAATGTAAAAGAGAGTTTCCTGTTCATGAGGAGGAGTCTGTTTAACATTTAACACAAAATCAGCTTCAACGTCTCATTTTCTGAATCATCAGCGCCGCGCTCAGTCCAGATATTTGTCTATCGGAAAGTCCTGTGGGCGACGCCTCCTTCCATACACACCCGACAGGTGCCTCCTCCCCAATGGACCCAACAGACACCTCCTCCTGTACACACCCGACAGGCTCCTCCTCCCGTACACACCCCAACAGGCTCCTCCTCCTGCACACCGTGTGGACCCAGAGTGATGGACAGGTGAGGTGTTTCATCAAAACAAAGCAGTGAATTGTGTAGTAGTGAGTTAGCATGAGCATTAGCATGTGTATTAGCATTAGCATGTGTATTAGCATTAGCATGTGCATTGGTGTGTGTTAGCATTAGCATATGTATTAGCATGTGCACAGACTCGAGGACTTTTCCATCATTTTTAAAGCGCCGCTGGAGCAGAAACGGGGACTGTCCTCTGCAGATGATTTACACTTGTCTTTCCAAAGTGTTAAATTTCCACAAACTTTTGGCTCTCGTTCTCGTCATAAATCACTCGCTAAACAACCTCATCTGCATTTTCTCCTCCAAAACGCCCCGTTTTGCAGATTCATTTGATCCCAGGAGCAAAATCTGCCCTGTGTCGGTAAAACATCTATAAGAGACGCTAATCTGTGCGTCCGCTTTAGCATTTAGCAAACAGTAAACACACACCATAAAGTCTAAAGTTGCACTACGGAACATTTAAACCTGTTTGGGACACGCCACCTGCTTGTCTCCACGGAGATGATCTGGGATATTTCACAGTGTGGCATTAAAGTAGCATTTATTTTGTGTATTTGTGTGTCTGTCCTCACTGTGAGTGGAGTCGCCTCTGCACAGATCTGACCTGTAACTTTAATAGATTAGTTTTATTATGGACTTCAGCCAAACTGTGTGAAGCAGTGATGATTAAAGCTGCACTGTGGCACTTTTCCGGTTGGGGGGGCGTGTCCGTTGCTTGTTTCACGTCGTCATGTTTCTGGCCTGGTGCCGTCGCTATGGTGACAGATGTTTAATGTCACACTGTGGGATATTTCAGGTAAAACAAACACTTCTGCAGGTCGACAGGTGCCAGGGCCTTTACTAGAAAAGTGACACAGTGCAGCTTTAACAGTATCACAGGTTTAAATGTGCATTTCTGCCAAAATCATCAGGTTTTTTTTGTTTAATTTCAGATGTTCAGATGTGAATGTTTTGACCTTTTGACCTTTTGACCTGTTTGAAGTAAAATGAAAAAGTCTTAAACCGCAGTGAGACCAAATGACACATAATCCAGCGGCGTGAGGCTGACGCAGTTTTTAACCACGAATAAAATGAGGGCGAACCGGGCTGAAGTTTCGGGGAGGCTCTTAACGTCAGTGAGATGATGAAACGCTTTGGTATTTTGCAGTTTGACTTTTTTAGTTTGTCGTGTTTTTCATGATGTCAGGGCAGAATGTGCAGCAGGAGGAAGGATTTCAGAGGTTACAGAAGTGGAGCGCTCTGACGGTAAGCCTCCAGTCACTGCTACTAAACTTTATATTCTGGAAAGTTCAATTCCACTACAGTTTGTGTGTGGACTCTGCTGCAGCATCACCACTGAAAAAAACAACCCAGAGTGTGTCTTTATAATGTCTCCAGGCTGCGCTCACAGGACTGACACACTGTGAGGAGAAACACTGAATTTAACGCAGAATTTAAACTGCACAGAGAGTAAAGTTCAGACTGTGCAGATAAATGGACAGAGCTAACATGCTAGCTGCTAACTGCGTCTGTCAGACTCATTTTGGTCTTAAATGTTCATATTAATCCTCTACATGATCCTGGGGTTCATTTTATTATTATTTTTATTTATTCATTTATTTTATTTTTTTGAGTTATTTAGATTTTTTAGATTTTGAGTTTGTTTTTTTTTAGGTTTTTTTTTTTAGTTTATTTACTTTATTTATTTTTTTGATAATTTGAGGGTTTTTTTTCTTTTTTTTGTTATTTTTATTTTATTTTATTTTATTTTTTAACTGTCTCCTCTCTGTCTCTGCTGCTTCAGACTCATTCTGGTCTTAAATGTTCGTATTAACCCTCTACATGATCCTGGGGTTTTTATTTCACTATTGTGTCTGTAAATCAAGATCTGAACATTAATAACAGACAAATCAGGTCCTTCTTTCCCCGAGGTCGCTCCTGTTAGCGTTACAGGTTTGATTGACAGTGTTGCTAAGCGCCCGCTCCCTGTTAAACCAGCCTCTTCCTGCTCCACACCGGAGCAGGAAGAGGCGTGACCTTCCACATCCTCGCTCCTGATTGGCTCTTTGGTTGCTGTGATACTTAAATACAGGTTTCTGCTCCAGATTAGCCGCTGAACCTGCTCGAGCCTCGATGAGCTTCATTTGGAGCTGAACTCAGTCACGTCTTTACACAGTCTGTGGTTTAAATAAACTTTATGGTAAATATCTTTATCACGACGGGGCCGATCACGTCAAACAAAAACTGGCACAAAGTTTAACGTCTTTGTCGTCATCAGAAACAGACTGAGGTCAAATATTTTCAAAATGTGATCGGTAAAAGGTTCGACTTTTATACAGCACTTTTCCACCGTCAGGGAACCACACACACACACACACTGGGGGAGAGGGGGGTTAAGTGTCTTGCCCAAGGACACAACAACAGCGTTTATCTGTGGGAGCTGGACTCGCACCATCAACCTAAGAGTCAGTGACGTCTCAACCAATGTTTGTTTTTGTTGAGATTCAAACTGTAAAACATGAGACGTCACGACTCAAAATAAACATCGTGTGATTCACAGGTGAAAAAAACACGAGTCATAAATTTTAAATCTCAGTTCTGTTTTTATCGTCTTAAAAAAGTCAAAAAACATCGTCCATTTTTATAGTTTAAATTATGTCTAATGATTCACTGCTGTGAGTTTAGAATCACAACAACTCTGACCAGAGCAGAGTCACAGCAAACACAGAACAACAAGCATGCTAACAGTGCACTTCCTGGTTCTCTGACAATAATTATAATAATAATTCCGTGTGATCGCTGTCCTGGTTTAATCTTTGTGGTTTTATATTTCAAAAACACCACATTTTTGCCCTTCATCTGAAAACCTGTGACATGAAGTTTGTGGATGTTGGAGACAGCGGCGTCTCCAGACACAGCGGCGTCCTCATTTGCATACTGTCACACCTCCGCGGCGCGTGAAGCTTCGGATGTGCCCATAATTCAAAACAATATAATAAGTTTCACACGTCACGAGGTGTCCCTTGACTTTGTGTTTATTACGGCGCTGACTGATGTAGAGCCCCCCGGTGGAGAGCGAGTGTTAGAGATTACCATGTCATCACAGAGGGGGGGGTGCGGAGCGCGGTGACAGGTGCGCTCGTACACCTGCCGCTCCCGTCCGGAGCCGCACCTGCTCCTCTCAGTGTGAGGCGCTCTGCACCTGTCCACGTCTCCGCGGCGACACGGGGCCGAGCGTTCGGGGGAATCGGCCGAAAGCGGAGGCGCGAAAACACACGGAATTGATGGAGATTTCCTGCCAAAAAGCCGGGCGGAGTAATGGCGAAGCCCCGGCACCCTCAGAAGCGGCGTGGTGTCGGCGTAACATTGATGCATGGTGTGACCTTACTTGTAATGCCAGCCTTAATCTACGCAAGTGGAATAAATGAAGTGGGGGCTCTGCGGACGTGTCAGGCGGCTTATAAAGACAGATCCTCCCGCGCTCGCAGCTGTGTACATGTATTCATAAGAGTCAGAGGCACGTCTCCGCAGAGCGCCCGCCGTCGCCGTCTGCTGCCGACAAAACATCCGCGCTCACGGCTGTCGTGGCCGCCGGAGCTGTCCATCATCGACACAACACGCAGGAGGTGAGCGCGGTGCGAAGGTGAAAAACGCTCCAAATGAATCGACTGAAACAGAGGCCAAACACGCCTGATGAGGCATGATGGGAAATGGAGTCTCAGGCAGGTGGTGGACTCCACCCCCTTTGACCTCCACAGAAACACACTCACACGTTTAACAATACGAGAGGAAGAAGTTTATACAGAGATCAGAGTCATGAGGCGGACGTGGACGTGTCATCAGCTGTGAAGGACGAGGACGACGAAGAAAATGACAAATGTCACATTCACAGAGTAAAGGCTGATTATGTCATAATAAGAGAGAAAAGGTCTTTATCACTCTGTGTAATTCTATATAATATCTATATATATAACTTTATTTAACTCTATATAACTTTATTTAACTCTGTGTAACTTTATTTAACTCTGTGTAACTCTATATCAATCTATATAACTCAGTCTAACTCTTTCTACACTGGGGCAAAAAAATCATTTATTCAGCCCAAGTTGTTCAAGTTCTCCACTTAAAAAGACGAGACGCCTGTAATTTTCATCATAGTTTCACTTCAACTATGAGACAGAAAGAATCCAGGAAATCACATTGGAGGATTTTTAATGAATTCATTGGTAAATTCCTCAGTAAATTAAGTATTTGTCACCTCCAAACAACCAAGATCTGTGTCTCTGACCTGTACCTTCTTCTTTCAGAGGCTCCTCTGTCCTCCACTCGTTCTCTGTATTAATGGCCCCTGTTTGAACTCGTCCTCAGTATAAAAGACACATGTCCACAACCTCAAACAGTCAGACTCAAACTCCACTATGGACAAGACCAAAGAGCAAAGGAACCACAAACAAAACTGTAGACACCAGGCCCCGAACACTCAATCTGCAACAGGTAAGAGCTGGAGTCAACAAATCAACTGTGGAGCAAGTATTACAAAATGGAACAAGACCAATCATGAGGGTGGAAACATCATGCTCTGGGGCTGTTTTTCTGCAAAGGGACCAGGACGACTGATCCGTGTAAAGTAAAGAATGAACGGGCCAAGTATCGTCAGATTTTATGTCAAAACCTCCTTCCATCAGTGAGAACATTGAAGATGAAACGTGTCTGGGTCTTTCAGCGTCACAATGATCCAAACACACTGGGAAAACTTTCACAGTTAGTGTCTGACTAAATACTTTTTTGCTCCACTAAAACTCTATATAAATCTGTATAAATCTGTGGGAGATGCACCGTTTTCGTAAAAAAAATATCCAAATTTGACTGAAGACACATTTTTGGAGTTGAATAATGGCTTCACTTTCTGGAGGAAAAACAGCTCCACAAATCTGCAACGACACACTTCAACAGAAAAAGTCCATCACAGGATTCTGACCCGTCTCTGACCCGTCTCTGACCCGTCTCTGACCTGTCTCTGACCTGTCTCTGACCTGTCTCTGACCTGTCTCTGACCTGTCTCTGACCTGTCTCTGCTCTTGTTACATGAACGCAGCCACTTTAACACTCTACCAGCGATAAATAATATAAAATAATTTGGGCAGCTCATCTTTAAGAGATAAGTTTAAAGTGATCCAAGGAAAGGTCAGAAAGAGGCCAAAGAGAGGGTCAGAAAGAGGCCAAAGAGAGGGTCAGAAAGAGGCCAGAGAGAGGGTCAGAAAGAGGCCAGAGAGAGGGTTGGAAAGAGGCCAGAGAGAGGGTCAGAAAGAGGCCAGAGAGGGTCAGAAAGAGGCTGTGTGAGAAGGAGCCATTTGAATAAATAATTACATGAAGTTCACTGCTCAAAAGTCGTTCTCTGGGAACAAGGACAGGTACAAGTGTGTGTGTGTGTCTGTACAAGTGTGTGTTTGTGTGTGTTTAACGTCCTCAGATGGTTCGCCTGGCGTCCTGACTGTATGTGTTTGTGTGTTTGTGTGTATAAGTATGTGGGTGTGTAGGGGTGTGTGTGTGTGTGTGTGTAGGTGGGTGTGTGTATAAGTGTATGTGTGTCTGTATAAGTGTGTGTAGGGGTGTGTGGGGGTGTGTGTGTGTATAAGTATGTGGGTGTGTAGGGGTGTGTGTGTGTGTGTGTGTATGTTTGTATAAGTGTGCGTCCCCAGGGCTGAGCAGGATCAAACTGAAGCTCATGTTTTTATTTGTTTTGTTCTTGTGTCTGAGTAAATTAAACATTTGTCTAAAAGTTTTAATGTTGAGGATAAAGTGACGTCTGTGCGGCTGAAGAAGAGTCACTGTTTTTTTGTATCGGGTCGTGCGTAAGGGGTCGTGTGTATGGGGTCGTGTGTAAGGGGTCGTGTGTATCGGGTCGTGTGTAAGGGGTCGTGTGTATCGGGTCGTGTGTATCGGGTCGTGTGTATGGGGTCGTGTGTATGGGGTCGTGTGTATCGGGTCGTGTGTATCGGGTCGTGTGTATCGGGTCGTGTGTATGGGGTTGTGTGTATCGGGTCATGTGTTCAGTCCGGGCTCTGACATGTTGCTGATTTGTGCCTCCGGTCACATGATCATAATAATGATCATAATTAATCAAGGCGTCTCCTCCCCCTGAAGGAGGCAGGAGTGACCTGGAAAAGACACCGACACCTCCCTCCTCTGCCTCCTCCCTCGTTCTTTCCTCTCTCCTCTTCCCCTTTACTCCCTCCCACCTCCCTCCCTTCTCTTCTGCTCCCTCTATCCTGCTCCCTCGTCTCTTCTCCTTCCTCCTCGTCTCCTCCTCCTTCCTCGTCTCCTCCTCCTTCCTCTCCTCCCTCCTCCTCTTGTTTCTCTCTCTCTCCTCCTCCTCGTTCTCCTCCCTCTCTACACCCTCTCTCCTCTTGTCTCCCTTGTTGTCCTCCCTCTCTCCTCCTGTCTCTCTCCTCCTCCTCATTCTCCTCCCTCTGCTCCCTCTCTACACCCTCTCTCCTCTCTTCCCTCTCTCCTCTTGTCTCCCTTGTTCTCCTCCCTCTCTCCTCCCTCTCTCCTCCCTCTCTCCTCTCCTCTCCTCCCTCTCTCCTCCCTCTCTCCTCCCTCTCTCCTCCCTCTCTCCTCCCTCTCTCCCCTCTCCTCCCTCTCTCCTCTCCTCCTCTCTCTCTTGTTCTCCTCCCTCTCTCCCCTCTCCTCCCTCTCTCCTCCCTCTCTCCTCTCCTCCCTCTCTCCTCTCCTCCTCTCTCTCTTGTTCTCCTCCCTCTCTCCTCTCTCCTCCCTCTCTCCTCTCCTCTCCTCCCTCTCTCCTCCCTCTCTCCTCCCTCTCTCCCCTCTCCTCCCTCTCTCCTCCCTCTCTCCCCTCTCCTCCCTCTCTCCTCTCCTCCTCCTGTCAGGGCTGAACCTCGGCCCAGTAGAGTCATGCATTATCCTGCCTTCACCACTTCTATTTTTATCACACCGTCCATCACTATCACTTACTGCTCCAGCCGCGGTACCTCTGCCCCCCCCGGCCCCCCGCCCGGGCCCCTGTCCCGCCCCCCCCCGCCCGGGCCCCTGTCCCGCCCCCTCCCAAAGTGAGTTTTCTTACAGCTGCCCCATATATTTCCTGATGGAAAAACACGACCGACGCAAATGAAAACGACTCAAAGAATCTGACACTGAAAAACCAACAGAGACATTTTAGTCTCCACATCTGCACAGAGTGTCCAAAGAGACAGAGACAGAGACAGAGAGTCCAAAGAGACAGAGACAGAGACAGAGAGTCCAAAGAGACAGAGACAGAGACAGAGACAGAGAGTCCAAAGAGACAGAGACAGAGACAGAGAGTCCAAAGAGACAGAGACAGAGACAGAGACAGAGAGTCCAAAGAGACAGAGACAGAGACAGAGAGTCCAAAGAGACAGGGACAGAGAGTCCAAAGAGACAAAGACAGAGAGAGTCCAGAAAGAGAGACAGAGCGCTCATCATCACCTCAGGGTCCAGAGTGCTCCACCTCATGGGGCCTGGTAGGAGCGCCCTGTCTGGGCCCCCGTGCGGGCCCCCTGTGCAGCCCCCCGTGCGGCCCCCCCTGCGGGCCCCCCATGCAGTCCCCCATGCAGCCCCCCGTGCAGCCCCCCGTGCTGCAGCCCTGCTCACTGTGAGCCGCGGCCCTCGCGTTGGTGGAATATGCAGCAGAGTGAGAGTCTGATTCCTCGGCGGCTGCCAGGTAACTGTAGCCTGGAGCAATAGAAAAGTTTTTTGTCTCAGCTCGTCTTTATTTCCCTGGTGAGGAGGAGACAAAGCTTTAGCTCGGCTGAGCTGTACGTGCGAGGCATCTGTTCACAAACTCACACTCTCACCTGTCTCTTAATAACCTGCGTGTGAAGCTTTAGCGGCTAAACGCCGTGACGTGGAAACCTCTGCAATCAAATGCAACCTGGAGTCACCCGGTTTCACAGAAAAACAAACTCTGAGTGTTGCACCGACAAAGACTGAACTTATGAAACATATTTATTTGTTCTACAGAATGTGACATCATCCGACAGCGTGAACGGCGGTGAAACCTGCTCGGCGCCGAGTGTATCCGCCCACGCTGCCTTTAACTGACAGTGACATCATCAGAGCGCGCCCCACACGCCGTGGGAACAAAGGCCCGAGTTTACCCCCGTCCTGTACGCGGCCTACATCGGCACGTTGCATAAGGCGACATATTTCTTGCTAATTTGTTCTTTTTCACGCTTTACAAAACGTCAGAACAGACGTCGAGCCAAATTGGGTTCTTAAACAAACACAGGAGTGCACGCTACATTGGCCGTGATCATCGTTATCGTCATCGCTGACGCTTTACTCAGTCACTAAACACATATGTACTAAAAATGCACAATATATCTGACTCCATCTGTGCCAGAAACGCACTCAGCCGATTTACGGCGCCGCCGCGGTACAAGTGCCATAATGCTTTACGATCTTATTCCAGTTCTGTGTTGACACCATGAAATTAAAATGTTACTTTGAGCCAACAGTGAAACATAAACCACATTTACTCATTGACTTTGTTGTTTCTGTTTAGCTCAAAAATCTGCAGAAAAGTCTCAAAACCAAACCCAAAAGTCAAATAACGAAGGACACAATGAAAACCCGTGTCTTTGGTAAAAGGCAGAAACGCTCGTTTCTCAAGGTCTTACAAACGTCACGGCGAAGAACTTTCTGTTCATAATATTGTAAGACGCTCTCAGTGGGGACTCGACAGCTTTGAAACGCTGTAGACAGAGTTCAGGAGGTCAGCACTCCCACAAATCTCACACCTACGCGGCCGAGCGCAGAGAATTATAAAGCGATTGATGTACGGACGAGGAGTAAAAGCAGGTAAAAGGAAAATTGTCGGGAGTCGGGGGAACGGGCGAGGCAGCCGGCGGAGCAGCTTCAGCTTCAGTCGCTGGGGCTAAAGTGAAGAGCCTGGAGGCACTGACAGCGCACGGCTCTGCCAAGTCTGCCCAAGAAACTCTGAAAGAAAGACTCTTATCACGCTCTCCACTCGTCTACAATGAACAGATGAGGCTGATAACCTTCAGTTGTGCTGAGCTGCTCCTCTCCCCACGAAACTCAAGGCAGGAAATATTGACAGAAATGTTTTCAGATTATATTCTCATGACTAAATCGATACTGAGACAGGCCGTGTCTTTGGAGTGGAGTTAGCATGAAGACGAGCTGAAGGTCAAACCGTTAGCCCATTAAAAGGTAGCTAGGCATGAGATTTGGCACGGCGTCCGTGGCTCTCGCCGCAGAGATACCAACCTTGAAGGGTTGATTAGCAGCTGAGACGGCTCCCACGGCACAGGAGACCCCGCCTCATAAAACCCCTCTGAAACTGAACAAGGATCCTGGGAGAGGAGAACAGGAGGGAGGCGCGAGGAGGGAGGCACGAGGAGGGAGGAGGGAGGCACGAGGAGGGGGGCACGAGGAGGGAGGAGGGAGGCATGAGGAGGGAGGAGCGAGGAGGGAGGCGCGAGGAGGGAGGCGTGAGGAGCGCCCGCATGCCTCATCTTTTACAGGACAAATTAAAACCACAGCGGAACAAGTCATAAAACAGGAAATAATGAATTCAATTATACTTTTTAGTGTTTAAGGTCTGCTGCTGAGATGTGCTGAGCGAGCACAGGGTGATGGCCGTGTTGGTGGCGGCGGAGCCTCACGGAGGGCGGCCTCGTGCCCTCAGGAGCCGTTTAGATCTGCGCAGGCCTTCATTAGCAAATGAATGACTCTTAATTGGACGGGCAAATACACAGGACGCTTGTTGATTATAGAGGAGCTTTTTAACTAAATCACTTCTTTAGACACAGACACACCACAAACACAGTCACTGTTACACAAAATAAACGACCTGGAGCTTTAAAGTGGAGCTTCAGCTTCAGCTTCAGCTTCATCTGTCGACAAAAGCCTCTGATTGTGGTGGATTCTGGGACATTTTCTCTTTCTTTGAGTCTATCTTTACCTCTCTCATGTCTCTTTACCTCCCACCATCTATTTTTCACTCTTTTTCAACCCGCTCACACTTGTCCCTTGGCATTACTCACACCTCAGCAGGAGGCGTCCTCACCGTCGAGTGTCCGGGTGTCCCAGATACAGGAGACACAAACCGGCCAAGAACACAACCCCCACGTTTACAACCGGAGCCAAACAGGAGGTGAAGCGTCTGCGGCGCCGCGGCTCCTTTAAAACATCACGTCACTCTGAACATTTGGACACGTCCACAGACATAAACGTCTCAGCAGCTGGGACTTGTCTTCCTCTAATTGTAAAGTTAGTGGAGAGTTTCATTTGAGGTTTTTCGCCAGAAGCTTTTTGTGATAAAAACACAATCTGAGAGTTAAAGGTAAAAACACAGAGTTTAAAGGGACGGTTTGACACACGGATTATTCTGACATGTTCTAATCCTCAAAAACATCCACACGTTTGAGTCACTTTATTATTAGTCTGTTACATCCAAAGCTCAAAACGCAACGTTCCACCTTGTGATGTCATCAAGTGGTCACGTTAACTCCTCCTTTTACCTTTAGTTCAGTTGAGATAAGTGACAACTCCAGGACTGAAATGATCCAGATGATTCTATAAATGAAGGTGTGTGGAGTTTAAAAACACAGTGGAGCACTTCCTGTATCACCACATGATGACATCACAAGGTGGAACAGAGTGTTTTCAGTTTTAAATCTGCAGGTTTGTGCGTTAAACATGTGAGAATGAAACAAAACACAACCCCAGGTCTGTGTGTGACGAGGAAACGACGTGAGGACAGAGCAGTGCATCATGGGACTTTAAGGTAACGCGGGCCCTTTAACGCCGTGTCGTGGTGAGCACAGACACACGGGGCACTGAAATGGTAAACAAAACAAAGTGCAAAGTCGATGTCCCCTCCGTGCCCCCGCCCGTGGTGCCACTCCGCCGTGCCAGCCTGCCAATTAATGCCCTGATTAGAACTGACAAAGTGTCTGCAAATGGAGAGAGAGCTGTTGGAGGTCTTAACTGCTAAACCCCGTCAATTACATCAGGGAGAGTGGAGACGGGGGACTGCAGCGTTATCACAATCTGAGGGGAAAAAACTGACACCATCTTTAATGGAGTTTTATTATGTTTCTTTTTATAGCGCGCTCCCTCCCGGCTAAAAAACGTAAGCCAGGTATCGGAGTTATCAGAGCAATAACACAGTGTCCTTTCTGGTAACTCGCCACTTCTTGTTTCTGCTGTAAGTCACCGGACGCCCCGTAGCGGAGGGCTCAACGGCAAAAACCCTCAATCCCAGATAAACCACCCACGGCGCACATCAGCGGCTAAAATATGATGGCGTCGGTGAGGTCATAAATCTTGTTTTAGTGGAACGAGACGGCAGCGAGAGAGGAGCCGCGCCGATCTCCCTCTGCATTGTTAAGCTAAATGTCAAGTTTTCGGTGTGTTTTGTGCCATTTGTTTCAGGAGGAAAAGTTTAGAAAAATCACGTCAACAGGAAGAAAAGTACAAAGAGTCAGCGCTTCCAGGGTTCAGCGCGCGGTCGAAGGTTTAAGTGGATCTATTGAAGTTACAGACAAAATGGATTCCCGATCGGTGACGCAAGAGCCGGCGATATGAGTAATGACGGCTGCAATTTGTTTGAACAAGGAGCCGTACCTGGACCGGAGAATAATTTCACTTCCAGCTCGAAGTCTCGCGGCTTAATACTTCATAAATGTTCATATTATTTAGACATTAATCATCATTACACCCCCTAATGATATTCTTTCACTTTAATTAAATTGGAAAAGGGTTTTTTGCAGTTTGCGGTGCCAAGTGAACATACTGCACGAGTCTGTCGAAGCCGTTCAGTCGTTTGGAGCCAGGAGGCGCCGGATTAAACAACAACCAAAAGATTCATGTGGTTTTCATTAAGAGTTCACCTTGAAAACAAAGAAAAGAGTTTAGAAAGAGCTAACCTGCTAGCATAAACTATGTATATAAAGGACAGAGCTAACCTGCTAGCATAGACTATATATATATAAACAGACAGAGCTAACATGCTAGCATAAACTATGTATATAACTAAATGTACAGCGCTAACCTGCTAGCATAAACTATGTATATAACTAAATGTACAGCGCTAACCTGCTAGCATAAACTATGTATATAATGGACAGAGCTAACCTGCTAGCATAAACTATGTATATAACTAAATGTACAGCGCTAACCTGCTAGCATAAACTATGTATATAAAGGACAGAGCTAACCTACTAGCATAAACTATGTATATAACTAAATGTACAGCGCTAACCTGCTAGCATAAACTATGTATATAAAGGACAGAGCTAACCTGCTAGCATAAACTATGTATATAACTAAATGTACAGCGCTAACCTGCTAGCATAAACTGTATATATAAAGGACAAAGCTAACCTGCTAGCATAAACTGTATATATAAAGGACAGAGCTAACCTACTAGCATAAACTATGTATATAACTAAATGTACAGCGCTAACCTGCTAGCATAAACTATGTATATGACTAAATGTACAGCGCTAACCTGCTAGCATAAACTATGTATATAACTAAATGTACAGCGTTAACCTGCTAGCATAAATTGTATATATAAAGGGCAGCGCTAACCTGCTAGCATAAACTGTATATATAAACAGACAGAGCTAACCTGCTAGCATAAACTGTATATATAAAGGACAGAGCTAACCTGCTAGCATAAACTTCTTTTCAGTGATGTCTTTACTTCACTGTAAACAGATAACAGTGTGTTCATGTATGACCTTGTACAGACAGAGTGTAAACAGGATCAGCTTCTACAGAAAGTACTTTTCTCTGAGTATAAGTACTGGAAAAACTCACTTGAAACATAAGACAATTACACAATTACAACTATTGTGTCTCTAAATCACGACATGAACATTAAAAACAGACAAATCAGGTCCTTTTTTCCCCGAGGTCGCTCCTGTTAGCGTTAGCAACAGGTTTGATTGACAGTGTTGCTAAGGTCCCGCTCCCTGTTAAACCAGCTCCTGATTGGCTCTTTGGTTGCTATGATACTCGTCTACACCTGCTCTGGCCTCGATGAGCTTCGTCTCACTCAGTCACTTCTTTACACGTCTGTGGATAAAACTATTTTGACTATTGTCAAAGTTTCGTTTTGTCGCTGCAGGTCACGATCACACATTCTGAAGTTTGATCACTACTGAGAAATTCTGCAATAAACGATTTGAAACGACTTTTGCCACTGATTAAGTTTTAAATAATGCAGATAATCCCAGTAAAACATTTTCAAATACACAATTTCATTAAAGTCATGAGCTGAAACAGAGACACAGCAGAATGCACCGATAATTACAACAAAAACTCCAAAATCTCTCGACTTTTGCAAATAAAATGTAAATATTGAGTGAATGTTGAGGCTCAAAATGTCTGTTTCCATCTGTTACATATTGAACTATAAGTCGATACAGTGATTATTGTGACAGGCCTAATGGCGGCGCCGCTCAGACGCCGCCGTGCTCGCTGTGCCGTGGGACGGTTACACACTGATGGTGTGAAGTAAAAGACACAAACACAACAATGATGAACAGATGAGACAAAGCGCCGCCTCATAAACCCGAGATGGCCATCGACACGGCGCTTCAGAGGAGGAGACGCCGCGAGGAAACGGGCTGAAGCAGTCGGGACGCCAACTGAACCATCTGAGGACGTTAACACACACAAACACATGCAAACACACATAAACACACACAAACACACACAAACACACATAAACACATACAAACACACACACACAAACACATACAGTCAGGACGCCAGGCGAACCATCTGAGGACGTTAAACACACACAAACACACCCCAACACACATAAACACAAACACACACACAAACACACCCCAACACACATAAACACAAACACACACACAAACACACACACAAACACACATAAACACAAACACACACAAACACACACAAACACACATAAACACAAACACACACAAACACACACATAAACACAAACACACACAAACACACATAAACACAAACACATACAAACACATACAAACACATACAAACACACACACACACATACAGTCAGGACGCCAACTGAACCATCTGAGGACGTTAAACACACACAAACACACACAAACACACACAAACACAAACACATACAAACACATACAAACACACACAAACACAAACACACAAACACATACAGTCAGGACGCCAACTGAACCATCTGAGGACGTTAAACACACACAAACACACACAAACACACACAAACACAAACACATACAAACACATACAAACACACACAAACACAAACACACAAACACATACAGTCAGGACGCCAGGCGAACCATCTGCGGACGTTAAACACACACAAACACACCCCAACACACACAAACACATACAAACACACATAAACACACATAAACACAAACACACACACAAACACATACAGTCAGGACGCCAACTGAACCATCTGAGGACGTTAAACACACAAACACACCCCAACACACCCCAACACACACACAAACACACACTGTTCTACACTGTGTCTGTCCACACCACAGGGGGCGCTGTGTACAGGTCACATCGTTTTAGCGGCGTCTGAACGTCCTGTGGGTGAAAAAGTAGAGACCTCAAAATGTCCCACAATGCACCTTGAAAAGTAGTTAGCATGAGTGGTCACTAGAGCGGTCAATACGTCCCACAATGCACCGGGAGAGTCGGTTTAACTGGACACAACACGACTCGAGTGGATCTGACGTTTAATAAAACACTTTAAATAAAACGTGTTAGCATTAGCCACTTTAGCTCGAGACTCCAGACTAAAGTGGACATTTGGACGTCATTAAACATCATTATAACTCTATATTTTTACGTTTTGTCCACTGTAACCTGCAGCGTTGATCTGACATGTCTGCGTCGCACAAACACTTTCTGTTAAAAATGCAGTTTTCATAAGCCCCGCCTCCTCCTCGTGCTCACATTACACCGCTGCTAGCATGTTTTATCGCTGAACCACTGCCGAACCTTAGACGACGTGCGTGACGACGACTCCGTGTTTTTTCAATAAACGTAACAGTTTAGAGAGTGGGCGGGGACAGGGGGGGAGGTGCAAACGAGCCTCAGACGCAGGAGAAAACAAAACACAACTCTGAGAAGGCTAACGCTAAAGGAACGGCGTTAAAAGAGATAAAAGCAGATGATTTTGGATGATTTGTAATGAGTGTGTGTGTGTGGAGCATGAACAGAGAGCAGACACAGGGCAAAAACAAAAAATAAAGTTAGAAGGAAGAATGTATAAAAGACAAGTGTGGAGTAAAAGCAGTATTTTCAGAGGCGGCTGAGCCCTGTGGGAGCATGCATTAAACAGGATGTGAGGTAGAGCTCCCCTTTACTACGCCTTATTCAGGGTAGAGGCTGCTACCGTTAATATTTCATAAGCCCACCAACAGTATAAGGACGGCGGCGCTCCCGGGGGACTCTTATGGCCCTTTCCCCTTTTGCACTGACACTCAAGCCTCTCATGTCCCCTAAGCAGCTCTGCACCGCCTCCACAACACCACCGACGTGTTTGGAGGAGTCTATTTGGACTTTAGCTTTCAGGATAAATGCGTTAAAGATGGCCGCCGCTCCCCTTGAACTAAAGACAGAACAAATAATCACCGGCGCCGTCTACAGATGAAACTACATAACATCATACGGCGGCTTTAAAGTCCGGAGAGCGGCATTACCTTTCCAACACTTTCCTATTATCAAGTCAGACAACAAATAGGCCGACACCACTATAAACCGAACATCATTACACTTTAAAAGCCTCGTGTCACAGGCCTGACGTGGCCATTTTGCCTTAAGAGTATCTTGTCCACTGCACCAAATCAAGGCAACGCGTTTTCTCTTTTAAGCCAATCACGGCGGGTTTAATGGGCAATTGCAATGTGCTGTGTCAGACATCCATAAATGGGTGCCATCCTTCAGTGGCACCTCGCGAGCGCCTGCACAAGTTTAAAAGAGGGAAAAAAAGGAGTAGTAGTAAATGGGAGCAGAGCACAAAAAGCACCGAGTGAATCCAGCGCCCGAGACCTCAGTGTAAGAGGCACTTTGCTGACGGCGTCCCCTGTGTGCCAAAGCGGGAGGACAGTCCTTTGTGCCGTGAGAGTCTTGGGCCGCCGAATTCCCCGTTTCAGCGATACTGGGCCGGACACATCCCGAGAGGTGGTGCGCTCCCCGGGCTCCCCCCGCTGTGACTGACATCCACCCTCTGCTCTCGGGTGGAGGCCAAAATGGAGCACTCTCTGACCCAATTCAGCGACTTTCTCTGACGCTTGAACATGGAGAGCGACGACAGCGGAGGGGACGAGGACAATGGGACGAGGACAATGGGACGCTCCTGTTTGATGAAGAGGTAAAGGCCGGAGAGTGAGAGCCGGAGAGTGAGAGCCGGAGTCTGAGAGCCGGAGAGTGAGAGCCGGAGAGTGAGAGCCGGAGAGTGAGAGCCGGAGAGTGAGAGCCGGAGAGTGAGAGCCGGAGTCTGAGAGCCGGAGAGTGAGAGCCGGAGAGTGAGAGCCGGAGTCTGAGAGCCGGAGAGTGAGAGCCGGAGAGAGAGAGCCGGAGAGTGAGAGCCGGAGAGTGAGAGCCGGAGTCTGAGAGCCGGAGAGTGAGAGCCGGAGTCTGAGAGCCGGAGAGTGAGAGCCGGAGAGTGAGAGCCGGAGAGTGAGAGCCGGAGAGTGAGAGCCGGAGAGTGAGAGCCGGAGAGTGAGAGCCGGAGTCTGAGAGCCGGAGAGTGAGAGCCGGAGAGTGAGAGCCGGAGAGTGAGAGCCGGAGTCTGAGAGCCGGAGAGTGAGAGCCGGAGAGTGAGAGCCGGAGAGTGAGAGCCGGAGAGTGAGAGCCGGAGAGTGAGAGCCGGAGTCTGAGAGCCGGAGAGTGAGAGCCGGAGAGTGAGAGCCGGAGAGTGAGAGCCGGAGTCTGAGAGCCGGAGTCTGAGAGCCGGAGTCTGAGAGCCGGAGAGTGAGAGCCGGAGTCTGAGAGCCGGAGAGTGAGAGCCGCAGAGTGAGAGCCGGGGAGTGAGAGCCGGAGAGTGAGAGCCGGAGAGTGAGAGCCGGAGTCTGAGAGCCGGAGAGTGAGAGCCGGAGTCTGAGAGCCGGAGAGTGAGAGCCGGAGTCTGAGAGCCGGAGAGTGAGAGCCGCAGAGTGAGAACCGGAGAGTGAGAGCCGGAGTCTGAGAGCCACAGACTCTTTCGACACAACCCACTTATACTGTACAAAATGTCAGAGTTATAATATCTGAGGTTTAGCGATGGGACAATAAACAATAATATCGTTTACAGTGATAAAAAGGGTCGACTAATAATCGTTCGTGGGACATTTTATATAATCGTGATAATCTGCAAGAAAGATAATCACTGTTATGTCACCAGCATGTGCAGAAACAAACAAAAAACAAAACGACTTATCCACAGGGGCGTCAACAGGAGGGGGGACAAAGGGGTCTGTTGTTGGGGGCCACAGAGTCTTAGGGGGCCCAGAATTTGATTTGTATTACAGGGGGGCCATGTGAGGCTTATTGCCCTGCTCATCCAGAATATTCTCTGTTAAAGTTATAATTATTCATATCCATAACAACTTTAATCGTTATCGTGACATCATCTTTAATCGCAGACTTGGTGTTTCTGGGAACAAATATTTTGGCCGAGATAATCGTCACATAAAATTTCAATATTGTCCCCGGTTTAGTGTTAAATCTGAGACTAAAATATCTCAATTAACAAAAAATACTGTCTGAACCCAACCACCAGGGGGCAGAAGTCACAGAGACAGAAGAAGAGTTTGAAAAGTAACAGTAGTAACAGAATACTGAGTAATATACTTTGGTACGTGGTCCAATCAGAGTACTGCATTCTGAATACTGTGTTCTGAATACTCTGAATACTTTTACACAGAGCTCCGTCGTATTATAGTGTAAAAACATGACATAAAATCACAAACTGCTTTACTTTTGTTGCTCTGTTTCTTCTGTATTAACTTCTGTCTAATTAAAAATCACTCATGTACATTCACTTCTAGAGCTGTGTTTTATATTTTTCTCACCAATTCTGTGCAGTTCAAAGCCAAAATTACACAATAAATTACCTCCATGAATGAATTTGATTTTGGAAAAGTAACTGCACCAGATCACAGTTACACAAAATGAGGACCGTGTATCAGAAAATGCTTTTTTTGGTTCATGTGTTCAGTTATTTCCAAACACTAAAGATGCAAAGTTTACGTTTTTTGGAGGAGAAGCTCACTATCTGCTCGTCTCCATGGAGATGTTTTTGCGTTGCTAAGAATATTCCGTAATAGCTCCCTCGAGAAAAGCTGCAGGTAACACCACCAGGTCTGATCTGTGGAGACGCAAACCTGCTAAGACTAAACGTGCATGTTATTCCAGGTATTTCTGAGCAATAAAACACCTTTAATTTAATATATGACTAATGCCATACTGTGGAACATTCCCACACCTGACGCTTTACGATCTCTTATGAATAACAGAGCTGTCAATCATCGTATTCCGTTTGTTATTGACATTACGCAGCCTCGTTTGATTTGCAGCTGTAACGAGTCGTCCATCAAACCGCTCTCACATTTTTACATCGTCGCCGTCAATCACTTTGTTTCGCCCCGAGCTCAAAATTTACAAGAACAGGAAAAAATCACAGGGAGCAACTGGTTTACAAAGAGGCTGGAGGTAAAGTCCCGCCGTCCCACTGAAACCACCACGGACTCTCAAGATGGAAATGTTTTCATAAACTCACCAAATTCATCAAGGGACGGCTTTACGGCGTCATAAAACAAGTGAGTGATAAATACAGCGCCTAAGGTCAAAAGTAGTTACGTTCTGATTCCCACAGCGCAGCCCGAGTTGGCGAAGCTCTGGCAGCGCAATTATTCCTCAAGAGTGATGCCAGAACCAGAACAAGACACAGGTGGAGAATCAAGGCTGAACACGGCAGGAAACAGCCGCGGATTTATGCCTCAAACGCACCTGAACGCACCTGAACGCACCAAACACGACCCCTGAACACAACCCCTGAACACGCCACACACGACCCCTGAACGCGCCATACACCACCTCTGAACACCACCTCTGAACGCGCCATACACAACCCCTGAACACGACCCCTGAAGGCGCCATACACGACCCCTGAACACCACCTCTGAACGCGCCATACACCACCCCTGAACACCACCTCTGAACACGCCATACACGACCTCTGAACACCACCTCTGAACACCACCTCTGAACATACCATACACCACCTCTGAACGCGCCATACACCACCTCTGAACGGGCCATACACCACCTCTGAACACCACCTCTGAACACGCCATACACCACCTCTGAACGGGCCATACACCACCTCTGAACACCACCTCTGAACACGCCATACACCACCTCTGAACGGGCCATACACCACCTCTGAACACCACCTCTGAACACGCCATACACCACCTCTGAATGCGCCATACACCACCTCTGAACACCACCTCTGAACACGCCATACACGACCTCTGAACACCACCTCTGAACATACCATACACCACCTCTGAACGCACCATACACCACCTCTGAACACGCCATACACCACCCCTGAACGCGCCATACACCACCCCTGAACATACCATACACCACCTCTGAACACGCCATACACCACCCCTGAACGCGCCATACACCACCTCTGAACGCGCCATACACCACCTCTGAACGCGCCATACACCACCTCTGAACACGACCCCTGAACACCACCTCTGAACATACCAAACACCATCAGGACAAAGAGTAGTGACCATCAGTTTTACGTAGTACTTTCTGAATATTCTGTGTATGTGGTGTGGTTCTTTCTGCCCTTTTGACCTTGTAACGTCCAGGGAATCAAATATCAAAGCCCAGATACGAGTCAATTCTCAAACCGGCAACGAAACTCATGAAAAATCAAACAAACAAAACAGACATTTCCAGAACAGTTTAAGAATAGTCTCACAAAAGATCACAAGAGAATATTCAACATCAGACTCTGTGTGACATAGACTGTATTTATAAATGGACATAGCTAACGTGCTAGCTGCTGCGCTCCAAACAGTTAGTGATCATGTGTGCACTTCCTGCTCCAGTTCACTTTCTGCGTTAAACCATGTCCTCTCTCTGTCTCTGCTGCTTCAGACTCATTCTGGTCTTAAATGTTCGTATTAACCCTCTACATGATCCTGTGGTTTTTATTTCTCTATTGTGTCTGTAAATCAAGATCTGAACATTAATAACAGACAAATCAGGTCCTTCTTTCCCCGAGGTCGCTCCTGTTAGCGTTAGCAACAGGTTTGATTGACAGCGTTGCTAAGAGGGGCGTGACCTTCCACAGCCTCGCTCCTGATTGGTTCTTGGGTTGCTATGACGCTCACTTAGTCGACTCGGTTGGTTGTTGGAAATAATTTTATATGGTCAACATTAAAAACTCTGTGGAATCATCAGTCTCTAAGTACTTTTCCTCAGTATCTACGAGGTTCTGGCATCATCGCGCTGTAATTTAAACATATATTCAACGCACAACCTTAATGTTTGGGAAATTAGTTTTGCCCACACGGCCAAAACAAGGACATCCATCCCACAGGTGACATTTTTATGAATAATCTGTTTTGGATGGGCCTAAAACAGAAGCACAGAGACTCGAATATCCAAATATCCAAATATCCAAATACTTCACACGTCTCACACTCACTGAAACTGCAGCCTCTTTACCGTTGGAAACACGAGTTACACGAGTGTCCCTGACGCTGATAAGGAGAAAAGTGACAGAGCAAATAAATGGTGCAGAGTTCCCCGACGAGACACGAGGACCTCAGGGGACGGCGGGCTAATTTTGTGAGAAAAAGATAAAAACGCTAAAGCAGAAGTCAGTTTGAAAACAGTCAGAAAAAGTCCCACCGGAGTGAGCAGGGCCTGGCTCTGAGGAGTGAGGTGGAGTGAGGTGGAGTGAGGTGGAGTGAGCTGGAGTGAGGTGGGGAGAGGTGGAGTGAGGTGGGGAGAGGTGGAGTGAGGTGGGGTGAGGTGGAGTGAGGTGGGGTGAGGTGGAGTGAGGTGGGGTGAGGTGGAGTGAGGTGGGGTGAGGTGGAGTGAGGTGGGGTGAGGTGGGGACACTGATAGAGACAGACCCTTGTTGTCTATGCAGCAAAGCAAACACAACGTTATTATTCAGCACCAGCCTCATCTACACACACACACACACACACACACACATACACACACAGGCTACACCCCCCCCCCCCACACACACACACACACACATATATATATATATATATATATATATATATATATATATATATATATATATATATATATATATATATATATATATATATATAGAAATAAATATATTATATATATATAGAAATATATATATATATATATATATATATATATATATATATATATATATATATATATATATATATATATATATTTCTATATATATTTGTATATATTTCACGTGGTGCTGGAGCAGGTCTGGAGGTGAAATGATCAGACATGATCCTCATAGAGAAAAACGTCACAGCCAGAAACATTTGATAAACAGCCAGAGCAAATTAGCCACAAGGCCGAGGGCTGGAGGAATATATTGAAATTCCAATCATCTGCATGAAATAAACACAAAGTCATCTGCGTCGCCGTGATTAAGTACACCGCGAGAATACGAGAAAGAAAACAAGAAAAAAACAACTGAGCAGGAGAAAAGTGAAGAACGAGAAAGAAAAGTGAAGAACGAGAAAGAAAAGTGAGCACAGGCCGACCTCTAATAGAGCAAATATACAGTAGATGTACAAATATACAGTACATGTACACAGATGCAGTACATGTACACAGATGCAGTACATGTACACAGATGCAGTACATGTACACAGGTGCAGTACATGTACACAGATGCAGTACATGTACACATACACTGCTCTTCACACAATGCGCTGATAAACACTGACATGTTCTATGACACGCCACAGTCAAGGACACACATGTTATCTCCAGCAGGGAGCGCCAGAGAGGAGCAGCACCAGAGGAGCAGCACCAGAGGAGCAGCTCCAGAGGAGCAGGTCCAGAGGAGCAGGTCCAGAGGAGCAGGTCCAGAGGAGCAGCACCAGAGGAACAGGTCCAGAGGAGCAGCTCTAGAGGAGCAGCCTCAGGGGAGCAGCTCTAGAGGAGCAGCCTCAGGGGAGCAGCTCTAGAGAGGAGCAGGTCCAGAGGAGCAGCTCTAGAGGAGCAGCCTCAGGGGAGCAGCTCTAGAGAGGAGCAGGTCCAGAGGAGCAGGTCCAGAGGAGCAGGTCCAGAGGAGCAGGTCCAGAGGAGCAGGTCCAGAGGAGCAGCCTCAGAGGAGCAGCCGTGAGGAACAGCCGTGAGGAACAGGCTGAAGGACGGCGAGGAGCACACAGGAGGTGCGTGAGCGGCTCTCACAAAGGTCAGGCTGATTGTCTCTGCCCAAATCTGCTGGCCTTTTCAGAATTAACTTGGCAAAGGCGATATTTTCCACAAAGCAGCATCATGAATCAAAGACGCGTCTATAGTTCACCCGGAGCACTCCCCGTTTGCTCCGGTTCCTTCGGTGACACCGCTCCCGCTCGCTCCGAGCTGACATCTTCACTAATTATGTAATTAACACGATGGCAGGCCTAATTCCAGATATAGTACATTATAATTGCATTTGGTCATTCATTAGTTAAACATTCCGTACGGCGAGCGCAGGTGCGGCGAGGGGCCAAGGACCTCCTGTTTTCTGGACGCCGCAGTCGACGCCTTCATTAGTTTCTGGCTGATATCGCTGACAGGACAGGTTTTGGTAATTTACCAATAATTACCCCGACTCTCAGATACAATAAAGAGTCACTGGTCTCACCTGAGATAAACCTGTCCTCTCTGTCCACTCCTCGTCCTGTCCTCTGCTCCCTGTCCACTCCTCATCCTGTCCTCTGCTCCCTGTCCACTCCTCGTCCTGTCCTCTGCTCTCGGTCCACTCCTCGTCCTGTCCTCTGCTCCCTGTCCACTCCTCGTCCTGTCCTCTGCTCCCTGTCCACTCCTCGTCCTGTCCACTCCTCGTCCTGTCCTCTGCTCCCTGTCCACTCCTCGTCCTGTCCTCTGCTCCCTGTCCTCTGCTCTCGGTCCACTCCTCGTCCTGTCCTCTGCTCCCTGTCCACTCCTCGTCCTGTCCACTCCTCGTCCTGTCCTCTGCTCTCTGTCCACTCCTCGTCCTGTCCTCTGCTCCCTGTCCACTCCTCGTCCTGTCCTCTGCTCCCTGTCCACTCCTCGTCCTGTCCTCTGCTCTCTGTCCACTCTGTTTAACGCCTCAAACTCTGATTATTCCTCAGAAGGAAAATGCTTTTTGTAGAACACGTGCGTCCATCTTGAAGACGCAGGTTTAATCACAGTAAAACGGCGGCGGTGGTTTTCAGATTGTTGATGATGTCATGGTCCAGACGGGGCCCGGGGCCAGAGTTTTGTATTGATCACATTTTACAGAGTTGATCATTTCTATTTGAGACTAGACTCACTCTGCTCCAAACCTCTCCCTCTAAATGTGATTGGCTGTAGGATGTTGTGATGTCATCTGAAGCCCAGTAACGCTGCGTGTGATTGGCTCATGCAGAGCGGCCGTGCGTGTGCGTCTCATGATGTAGGACATTAGAGGAGCAGTATGTCTCTGTGAGACGTTTTTAATGGATTTTTTAAACAGCAGGAGCCTGTAATCTCCACCAACACGTCATAAAAGAGCCACGTCTGACTCCAGGAGAAACACAGCGCCGTTTAGACTTTTAACGGCCGAGTCGAGCAACAGGAGAAAAATGAAGCGCCGCTGACACCGAACTTCTGTCCAACTGAAGCCGCTCGGTCCCGGTCTCGTCTAAAACGGCTCTTTGTACGTGATTAGTGCATAAACTCACGATAAACTCACGATAAACTCACGATAAACTCACGATAAACTCACGATAAACTCACGATAAACTCACGATAAACTCACGATAAACTCACGATAAACTCACGATAAACTCACGATAAACTCACGATAAACTCAGGATAAACTCGCCGCACACGGAAACGATCAGAGTCGGGCACAATCTGCTCCAGCACAGACTCCGTTTCCACAAACACAGAGTCTGTCCTGGTCCCGCTGATGATTCCTTCAATTAGGACGTCCTGGCAGAGAAGCACCAGTGTTTAACGAGGCAGAACAGGAGGCGGGGGGGGGGAGAGGAGGAGGGGGAGAGGAGGGGGGGGGCAGGAGAGAGGAGGAGGAGGGGGAGGAGGAGGGGGAGGAGGAGGGGGAGGAGGAGGGGGAGGAGGAGCTGCAGGAGAGAGGAGGAGGGGGAGAGAAGAGGAGCAGGGGGAGAGAGGAGCAGGGGGAGAGAGGAGCTGGAGGAGCCATGAGTTGGAGGAGTGGGAAGAGCGAGGAGCTGGAGGAGCGACAGGCTGAAGTAGCAAAGAGCTGGAGGAGCCACGAGCTGGAGGAGCAAGGAGCTGGAGGAGTGAGGAGCTGGAGGAGCCGGAGGAGCGAGGAGCTGGAGGAGCGACAAGTTCCACGTGAGCAGCTCATTCATCAGCGGCGCCACCACTGAGCCTCCTGTTCTGACGCCACGCGGCGCTCGTCCATTTGCATTCTGCTCCCTCTGTCCTCCCCCCTCCGCCTCCACCTCCTCCTGCGCCTCCTCCTCCTCACCCCTTCTCTGCCTCTACAACTTTAAAGTCCTCAGTGGCAGCTCTGGCAGATAATTGAATACCAGGGTTTGATTTAGTTTGAAATCAATTTGGGAAGGGGCTTTTCATTCATTATGCTCCGTGGCTTTGGAAATACGTCGAAAATCCCTCAAACTTTGGCAGAGACTCCAACGTCAATCCAAAGTGAAATGACGCCGCCGCGAGCGAGACCGATGGCGGGAGAGGGGCCGACGGACGGGGAGGGTCCGGGCTCCGTGTCACCACCAGGTGCTGCTGTGAAATAAGCAGAGAGGCGGAGACAGGAAGCAGCTCAGAGCCTGACATTTTGGCCCGTTCCCCGCAGACACATATGGAGCGGAGGAGGAGTGTGTTACAACAGCTCCTCTGAGCGCGAGGATATACAAGTCTATTTATACGTGCGCCACTTTTTGTTTCATTACCTCGGCTCTGCTGACACCGTGATCACTTATAAATCTATGCGTTGCGTAATAAGCGTGCTACGCTAACAGAGCATTATACCAAGTGCTATTGGAAAATGACTTGTCCTGCTGTAAAGAAATATGTCTTTGAGCTGAGTGTTCACAAAGCACTTCGCCGGCGTCTAAGCCTCTCACGCTCGTGTGTGTAGAATACAGGCTTTCAATAAAGAAAAGGGATAACATTGTTGAGTGAACAAGCGCTGAAGGACTTTAACTGAGGGGGCTGTAAAATGGACTCGGCTCCGGGGCTGAGGACATCGGCGGCAGATTACTGCAGGTTCTCACACTTTAAAAGCAATTCTTCCTTTTGGATGCGCTCTCTTCCGGCTCCGGTCGATTGTCGGCCGTGTGACTGGAGGCGCTGTTGTTAAAGCCCCTGGATATGGTAATCTGTGGCTGACTGACCTTGGGAGAGTGTGTTTGCAGGGTGTCAGACCCCCTAATTCATCAGAGACAGACCATTAGCCAGCTATCCAGCCACACAAACACGGAAGAACAGGGAGGACCCTTCTCTGGAGCCGCGGCCCCCGCTCCGGAGATATCATTAGTTACTGCCTTTCAAAACTGCTGAATTGGGACACCTGACTGGCCCCATTTTTTGCACCACAAGAGTCAAGATGTTGATGAATGGTTGTATGAAACTGTCACAACCAGAGAATGGAAAGAATAGGGTTAAGGACATATTCTTCTCTCTTGTGCCAGTGCAGCTTAAACACACACTGTCCTACAGAGTGAAACTGGCTAAGTAAACTAAACTACAATCACTGACTCATTACTTTTAATCCGGAGAAAGTGCAAAGTAAAGAGCAGCATCTCCTCCTTATATCCTCGAGTAAAGGATTTACAAATCAAAGTCAGGATATGTAAATGGAGCTTTTTCACACAATTTCAACAAAAGCGTCGGTTCCCGTGAGGTCAGAGTTCTGAGGCTCGTCCATCTACAGACGGAAAACGTAATCGCTCGTCTGCACGTCTCCGCTGAGACCGGGGTCTCGAAGCCGCGGTGATCGACAGCTTCAATAAGAGACTTAGGCCGCGCCCCCTGCCCCGGGTCGACCCGCCCCCGCCTCGACCGGTCAAACCCATCGTCTGGTGCCCCTCCGGCGGGGCGCGGGTGACGCCCCCCTGTGTTACCGCTGCCCATCACATCCATCATGCCACCCTGCTCACCCCACGAGAGGGCACGAGCGAGGGAATCTAATCAGCCCGTCTAATTGAGGAGCGGGCCCGGCCAATCCCCAGGCCGCGGGCCGCTCCGCCTGGGCAGGCTCGGGGGACGTCAATAACACTCAGCGGGTGTCGATTCATCAGGCCTCCTTAATGTCATTAGCCCTGAGAGGCTGGCCTCACCCCTCCTCCAAACATCCATCTCATTCTCTCATGCATCAAAGTTTCTGTTGCCTCTGCTCTTCCCCGTGTCTCCAGATCTATCCATCTCCCGCTCTCATTACCATCGTCCTCACTAATCTTTCCATCGGCAGTAATATGTTCACCTTGCATAAGGAGTTCAGCAGTGGCCTAGAGAATGTTCCTGCTCGTTTCCAAGAGGCGCAGACACAGAGAGAACACTGTGTTTTCTGCAGCCGCCTGTTCTCTCAAACTTTAGTCTCACTTTTACAGCTCCACACGTCCTCTCCAACAATGTTCTTTTACTCGTGTTCCAACATGTGGCGCCCCTTCCAGCTGTTGATTAAACAAAGCCACTGCTGCCGAGGAGCAGGTGATGCAGTCAATTACTCCACAATTACCTGCGTAATTATGCAAAAGAGGAGAGAGCAGAGGAGAGAGAAGGAGAAAACAGAGGAGAGGAGAGAACAAAGGAGAGAGAAAGAGACAGAGGAGGAGAGAGAAGGAGAGAGCAGAGAAGGAGAGAGGAGAGCGAGGCACAGGGACGACAAAGACCTTGGCAAAGAGGAGCCGCGGTGTGGGCCAGGATTAAGACCTTCAAGTGACAGAAGAGACAGTGTCCCTGCCGCAGACAGCACAATAACATGCTAACGCTAACGCTAACGCTGGTCCCACAGAGGCTCCACCTGAAGGAGCCTAAATATAACATAAAACTGATACTGAGACGAGAGGGAAACAGGTCAGGAATGAGAACGACCAGAGGTAATTGTGAAATGGAGCAGACGGGGATGTGTGGGGATTACACTTTCTAATACTCAGATAAATAATTGGGTCTGACTCTGCTCCACTCGAACATCAGTTTT